>NC_058523.1:370140492-370443522 GCF_904849725.1 Hordeum vulgare subsp. vulgare
GGGATTTGTGGGACTTAGTTTGCCCACACTCTCTTTGGAAGGGACATATCTGGTCAAACTGAAGTGTTTTCAAGTTTACAAAGCTAAACTTGCCCAATGGAGCTCAAACTTGGTGAAACCCCATGTTTTAGCACCAAACCCAAACCTGTTAAGTTGCATCACCAGTGGTGGGGTGCAACCCCCTCAAACCACTATCGAGCACCTTCTGACAGATAGGGAAAAGCCACCTTAGCCACAGCTAAACCCAACCCCTTTGCTACAAACTCATATATTAGGTGGCCAGTATCCATATCTAACCCCAGTCAACTAGCCCCTCACTGGTTCAAAGTGGAAAGGCCAAAAACTCCAATTTAGGCTTCAGTTCAAGGCTGACAGCACCAGTATTTCTTGTCTCCCTTGACCAGCGGAAGCTCCCACGAGACCCAAACGGCAAGCCACACTCTCAACCAGTGCCAGGACATGCTAGACGCGTCCAAAGTGCCTCAGAGCGCACCAGCATGTCGTGGAATGCCAAAATTGCGCTCTGGGCGCACTACAGGAAGCCACCAAGGTGGGGGCGACGCTCTCGGACAGTTCCAGCCTCCCCCGAGGTGTCCAACCTCTTCCCCGACAACCCCTCTGCATCGAGCAACCGTCAGGGCCCCTCCTTCCCCGCGCTAGAGCTCGTGCGTCACGTGCCCGCGTGCACCAGAACCGGCCAAGGTTGCGCAGCCACGGATGCTCGACTCCTCCCTCTCTCCCTCTGCAGCAGACGGTTCTGGCAGTCCAAAACCATGTCCTAAGACCGTGGTTTCAACCCCAGCTCCTCCCTGCACCCCCATGCGCGCCACGGTGAGTCACCGACGCTCCCAAATCGGCTCACCGTCGCGGGCCTACAAATAGCCCTCCCCCTCGCTCCAGCACCCCTCAGATAGCTTCACCACGACCACTAGCACCTCCCTAGACACCCCAGCAAGCCATCAGAGCCCCGGTGCTCGAGATCGACCGAGGCCCCTCCACATCGGAGCTCCGATCGATCTCCAGCTACACGACGTCTCCTGCGCCCCTCGATCCACCAAACTGATCCCCTCAACCCCAGGAAGCTTTCCCCCAACTCGCCCGAGCATTTCCGTGCCTCTAGCCACCTCCTCGACCACCTCCAGAAACTCCTCTGCCACGACCTCCTCGTCGCCGGCGAACCCCTGCCCCTGTGACGTTGTTCCAACCACCAGCAGGTAGGCGACGTCATGGCAAATTGTTAGAGCATATATCTCCATATGTGGTTTTGGTAATTGATGACAATTCCTATAGACTAATGGTTGCCTTAAGTTATATTTATAGGATTTGTCCATAGGCACTTCTTGAAGTCCATCTGTTGGGTTCAAGGAGTTTATATGATGACCAAGATGGTATTCAAGGTGTTATCCAAAGAATGGTCATAGAGACACTAGGTTGATCAAGATCTCAGACAAAGAGTAAATCAAGATGATCAACACACAAAGCGTATAAGATGTACCGAGAGGGATCAACTGATCCCATGGTATGGTAAGCATTGTCCATTACGTGTTTGCGTACTAACCCATGGTCTTTGTGAGAGTCCTATGTGGGGGTTAGGTGTGCTTCCATGGGCTTGCGTCAAAAGGAAGATCCCATACAACCCATGAAGGATGACGTCAAGTGGCGATCGTCATCAAGATTGTGGTGTGCAAGTTCAAGTGGATCAGCACGAATATATCATTGAAACTATTGTTAATGATCATGTGTTGATAAGGACAAGCTCATGTGCTAACAAGGACAAGATCAAGATAAGCATTCCTGAGCACTACATGCTTGATTCTTGTGGATGTTCACATGGTGTACAAATGAAGATGAATACATAAGCTAGGCTTTCCACATTGTGTATGGGAGAGCTACTTGAAGACTTCATCATGTCTTGCTTTCAACTTGAGCCAAGAAGGAACAACAACATCAAGCTCAAGTTAAAGGGCTAACTCAAAGGTATCAGTTCCTTTGACGTTAGTTGTGCGGAGTGATGATCAGCGAATAAAAGTATACACTCAAGTATGGATCATCAGTACCCCTTTTATGATTCTTGATTCTTTAGGGATCCCACACTATTAAGA
Organism: Hordeum vulgare subsp. vulgare; assembly: GCF_904849725.1. Taxonomy (NCBI): domain Eukaryota; kingdom Viridiplantae; phylum Streptophyta; class Magnoliopsida; order Poales; family Poaceae; genus Hordeum; species Hordeum vulgare. Next base: position 370,142,595 of record NC_058523.1, read on the forward strand.
GGGGATCATAGGTTTTGCGATGAACTTTCTCAAACTACATATCCACTGTTCTGCTCAGACCACATCTCCACTGCTCTGCTGTTATCTGAAAACAGAACCAGTGCCTCGGACATCCGGCTTCCTCCAGACGTCCGAGGGCCGGACGACCGACTACTTCGGAAATCCGGAATCCTATACCAGAGAAATAAGAGCCATATAACTTGGACTTCCGGCTCCCTCCGGACGTCCGAGGCCCGGATATCCGACCAGCTTCGGAATTCCGGAACTATGCACCAGAGAAACTTGAGCCATATAACTCGGACTTCCGGCTCCCTCCGGACGCCTGAGGGCCGGTCAAGGGTCGGACGACCGACCAGCTTCGGAAATCCGGAGCCCTGCACCAGAAGAACATGAGCTCTTTAACTCGGATTTCCGGCTCCCTCCAGACGTCCGAGGGTCGGACGTCCGTCCCCTTTCGGAAATCCGGAACCTCCCACCAGAAGAAGTTGAGTCAAATAACTCGGACTTCCGGCCTTCTCCGGACGTCCGGTCGCTGTTCAATTCATAGTATTGTTAGTGATATCTACAGGCCTCGGACGACCGACCCCTGTCGGACGTCCGACCCCTCGCAGACGTCCGGACCCTGTGTGACTTAAAGTTTCCCCAACGGCTGTTTTTCTCTCCCCACTATAAATACCCCCCCCCCCCCTCCCACTTCGTGAGAGGGTTGTCCAACACACCTTTATCCTCATAAGAACACACTTCTACCTCACACACATTTTGTCACACCAAATCTTAGATCCCAAGAGCATTTGTGAGCCCCTTTGAGAGTTGTTCCAATCAAAAGATAGATCGTCTCCCTCTCCTCCTCTCAACCCAAGCTATTTGAGATTTGAGCAAGTTTTGAGCATTCCCCGTGATCTTGTTACTCTTGGAGGTTGGAGACTCCTAGGCGGTAGGAGTTCTTCGGAGAGGAATCAATCCGTGTGATTACCCGCGGAAAAGTTTGTGAGGGTTTGGAAGCCACCTCAAAGGCTTACCACTGGTGGTTGAGAAACGCCTTCGTGGTGTTATCTCAAAGGGAGAATAGGGTGAGACTTCGTGGCGTTGGTGTGCCTTCGTGGTAACATCCACCTCTCTAACGGTGACTAGCTTCCCTCCAAGAAAGTGAACATCGGGATACATCTTCGTCTCAGTGACCTTGGTTATCCTTAACCCTAACTCCTTACTTGTGGTTTACTTGTGTTACTTGAGCATACATACATTGCATATTGTTTGTGCTCATTATATTGTGTTGGCTATTTCTTGTACAAGATTAATCATTCAATCATACCTTCTATATCCACACGTTCATACTTGCAGCTTTTGATATATCGTGTGATATAGTGTGATCTAGTATCTTGTGTTGTTCACCTACTTGTCGTGTGATATAGCTCAAGTAAGTTTGTGTAACTTACTTGTGCTTGTTAGTAACTGTATTGTGTCCATCTTGGTAGATCGTGTTGTTGATACACGTTGCAGTGCCTAGTGCATTTAGGATTTGTGCTTGACAAGTACCCTCTTAGTTTATTTCCGCATTAGTTTCAAGCCAAATCCGAAGAAGTTTTTAAATAGCCTATTCACCCCCCCCTAGGCGTCATCGAGGTCTTTTCAATTGGTATCAGAGCTAGGTCTCTCTTTAATTAGGTTTCACGACCTAGAGAGTATCGATGTCGACTATTGGATTAGTGCACAATGGCATCTTTGACTTTGATGGCACAAATTATACCGTATGGAGAATTCGTATGCTTCATCACTTTTGGGCCATGGGCCCAAATACTTTACGAATTGTTCTTGTAGCGATTGCCGACAAAAAGGATGATGCATCTTCATCTACAAATGAAATGTATCTTGATTGTGAGGCTTTTCTTGCCATTCATCGAACCATAAGTTCTGAAGTGTTTAAGTCTATCTCGACTTGCAAGTCAGCTCATGAAGTTTGGACTAAACTTGAAGATATATATGGTGGGTCCAATCTTGATGAAGACGGTATTATGATGAAGGAGTTGGTGCATGAGCTCTTCACTCTTTTCGATCTTAAAGAGTCCACCACTACTTCCATATCCGATTGCTTGCACACCTCAGCATCTTCAATCTCACAAGGTAATGACATGGTGAGTGAAGAAATATATGTTGATGAAAATGTCATAGCCTCTATGGACACGAGCATATCTAGCACCACACATAGTGTAAATTATTGTGTTGATAGGTCATGCATTTCACCTAAAGATCCCTCGACAAATGTCTGTGGTGACATGCCTGCTTCCTCGTGTCCTCTTGATCAAAATATCTTGTTTCTCCCTAGTTGCTCTATGACTAATCATTTAGGGGAAATCAAGAAATATGAAGTACTTTTGACTAATGAAGAATCTGATCCACCAAAAGAATCATCATCAACTCCTCCAGTTCACATGTGCCTCATGGCAAGAGGTAATAATGAGGTATCATCTTCCCTGTGCAATAACGATGATATTTGCGATGAGGATGATGATGATGACTTGACTGAAAATATCTATGTGATCAGTAAAATTCTTCATAAAGCTAAAAATAACGCTCTTCAAAGGTTCCAAGATGTTCTTGCTTACTTTGAAAATTGTAATGATTCACTTAATCATGAACAAGCTAAAAGTGAACAACTTGAACATGAACTTGAGAAGAGTCATCAAGCATGTAGAGACTTAAGATCTTCAAAAGGAGAGATTGAAGTTGCTCATGATAAACTTAAAATGGATTTTGAGGTCCTTCTCCTTGAATGCAAGAATGTCAAGGGAGAGCTCGTCAAAACATCTAAGATATTTGAGGAGCTTCAATCTACTCATGAGAAGTCTCTAATCGCTACTTACTCCTCTCATATTGTTGATGATACTTGTACATCTAACCCTATCTCTTTTGAAGTATCAACATTGAAGGAGAATGTTGAGCTACGTGCTCAACTTGAATTACTAACTAGCAATTATGGGAAGTTGGAAGAAAACCATGTAATGCTCACAAGCTCTCATGCCGATCTTCTAACATCCCATAATGTGCAAAAGTTAGCTCATGAGGCTATCATCACCAAGGTAACATCAAGTGAGCCTCATGTGGACAATGGCACTATTTCTAGTCAAAGTACTATATTTCCATGTGCTAGTCCTCGTAATTCGTCTACTCATAATGTTGCTACCTCGTGTGATGAATTACTTTCCGTGCCTTGTTGCTCTAACATTGAAGCTTGCACTTCCTCTAGTACTTGCATTGATACTAACCGTGCAGAGGAAATCGAAGAGCTCAAGGCACAAGTCACTTCTTTGAAGAAAGACTTGGAACAGTGTCATGAAGGGATGTCCACACTCAACAACGTCCTGTGTGAGCAAACATCTCCGAATGACAAAAATGATGTTGGAGTAAACTCAAACAAGAACAAGAGGGGCCTAGAACAAGTCGAGAATTCGGCCAAAATCATTTGCTTCAAGTGCAAAGTTAAAGGGCGCCATGTTAGATCTTGCCCCCTGAAGACGAAGTCTCAAAGTCACAAGCAACAAGGGAAGCGGCCACAAACTCAAACACATATTCAACTACAAGTTGAAGGAAGGCCTCTTCCCAATAAGACCCAAGCCAACACTCCCCAAGGTGAGAAATCAACTGGGAAGAAAACAAAGGGTAGATGTTGCTACTTATGTCGTGAGAAGGGTCACGTCGCTTCGTCTTGCACGAGAGGTAACTTATCCAACCCAATCACTATTGATGATACCTATTCCCTTGGGAAGGATAAGGTTGGCAATGTGTTTGCCAAGTTTGTTCGTACTCAAAATGGTTTCAAGAAAAGAACCATTTGGGTTGCCAAGCCTATTGTGATTAACCTCTTAGGACCCAACGTAGTTGGGGACCAACAAGCTCAAACTTGATCAATAGGTGACTATGGAGGACATTAGAGACTTGGATACATAATGAAGAATTAAGGGGTCTTCATCATTCATATTATCTCAAGCCAAGTCATTTGGATTATCGAGTTTCTATCTTATATCCAATGTACCTCCTTAGGGTAACTTATACTTGAACTATTTACATTGTTAGGTGCTTGCCCCTTTGCATGTTGTGGTTTTGTACCTTGCATGCGTTTGTATATGTTGTGCTTCCAACTTGCTTATCTTGAGTAATCGAGTATGGGTATGTTGGTTTGCATATCATGTACATGTGAGTCTTGTATTGAGCCTTTCTGCATCTTGTTTATATTTTTTGTTGGCTCTTGTGAGAGACTAATGGGTTATACCATTGTGGGGGAGTGATGTGATTTGCACACCTCACAATCCTATAAATGTGTATACATGGGGAATACCACTTAGTTTTGATATTTCAAGATTATCTAGTTTCTATGTGGTATGTCTTACTCATGAGAAATTCAAATTCTATATGGTCCATTAAGTATCTCTTGTTGGTTTCAATTTGCCACTTGTTAATATTGTTGGTTTATCACATTATGGGGGAGTAATATGCTATGTGCATATTACAAACCTAGAAAATGTGTACATTTGAGGTGTTGCCACTTAGTGTTGATATTGTAAATTATCTTGTTCCTAGGTGGCATGTTAGCTCTACAAGTGTCATTTGCTTGCGTTTTATGGGTAAAGATGATCTTGGATATATTTGTGATCTACCAATGAGTATCACTTCGAAAATACTTCTTGTCCTTGACAATTGGTATTCCCATCGTGTGATAGGAATTGCTAATCATATTTACATTGGATTTTGTGTTTCGTTTGTCTTCCTTGCCTCTTATGGATCTATTTTAACATGTCTAGTGTTTTTATAGATATAGAGAAAGTGATGATCCCATCATGTGCGTTTTGTATTTAAATACAAATTCTATATAATGCACGTCCCTTGGGGAGCTATCCTATTTTCTTTAGAACACTCCCTTTATTCACCCATCATAAAATCTTTTGATCCCCATCAAGTATGTGTTGATGGGAGGCAAGTCTTGCTCTTTATGATGCTTTGTGCCATCATGAAAATTTGTCGAGGACTTGGTCTGTTGGAACCTAGCTCTCTTTTGGAAACTAGATACCTCGTGTTAGTTTTCCTTCAATTGGTTTCTTGTTGCCTTCTATTTGGCATGTGTCAATGGATATCTCACTCCTTGAGGTATCTTTTAATTGATATCCTTCAAGTGATAGTTATTTTTGTTTTAGGATCTTATTATCACTTGATACCTTGTCTTTTGGTGACTTATCAACTTTGTGTTGAGTTGATTCTTGAGAGTCTTGAGCATGCGTATCTAGCTACTATATACAACTTCTTTTGCTTGCTTTCCTTCTTTGACCCAATATATAGGGGAAACTCCACCTTGTCATAAATTGGCTAAAGTGTGCATGAAATTCAAATTCATATCTATATGCACATATGTATGTGGAGTTTGTCCTATGTATTGCTGGTTTTCTAACTCTTTGGTCCCAATGAGTTTGGGCATCATTTTGTTTGTTTTGCTGTTCCAGGAACAACTGGAGATGCATTGGATGCTCGGCTCACCTATAAGGAAGGTGTTGAGACCATGTGATTATTGGAGCCAAGTTAGGATGATTAAAGAACAACTATCTACTACATCAATCCAATGTTGTCTCGGTAACAAGTATCCACTTCATGCATTCTTTTCTTGCAAAGGCCCCAACCTGTCTTTTCTTTTCCAGGTTGCATCATGGCATGAATCTCTTGATTCATTCTTGTAGTACTTGTTTGCTTTCTCAAAGCATCCGAACGATGATGTCTTACTACTAGTTGGGATGTCTTTGATGTTCGTATGTTGGAAGTTCATATTATACAATAAGAAAATATTAGGTCATGTGCTATGCTTCCAAGCAAAAGATCTCATTGATATATTTATGACTTCCTCTTTGGATATCTAGTTTGTTCCTTCTTGTAACCATTTTGTGTGTATATCCTTCTTTGTGGATATATATCATCATGATTGTCTTCTACTTAGAATCTTTTACACATAAGAGAAGTTACATCTCTAATTGATATCCTCTTTTCTTTCACGTCCATCGTTACATTTCCTTTTTCAGTTTTTGGTGACTTCGTGAAAAGATTTGTTTTGAGTGCGTATCTTATTTTCCTACATCTTGATGCACTCTTTGGCCGTGAAGATTATTTTTCCTCATGCTTGTCTTGATGAGGGTTTTGCCATTTCAATCAGTATCCCTTCTCTTGATAAGGTTCTTACTTCCTATCTTCACAATGGGTTGCCACAAGAGTTGGTTCTTATTTTGTTTATTAGTAAGCTTGTGAACCCATTTTCTAGTATGTGTGTGTGGGAATGATATGTCTTGCACTTTGTATCTCATTTCATCAAGACTATGTTGATAAGTAATGCTCATCCTTATCTTAGTCTTCTCAAGTGCTTTGCCATGACTCACACACATTACTTTGGTTGAGCCTATTCTTAAGTTGCTTCTTTTACATGTTGCTCAACCATTTGTTTTGTGCAATCGATATGCTTATTGTCTCATCTATCTTCTTGCACTCGTTGTTTGTTTTTATTAATTTTGGGGGAGCAACGATCCTATTTTGTGCACCTGTATCAAATACAAAAATCTCGTATTAGTGCACAAATCATGGGGAGCTTCTCTAGTTTTTGATAAAACACTCTGTTGCCTTTATCATAATATCTTCTATTCATGTGGTTCGAAGGACCATATGATTGTTTGTTCCATCAGGAATCTTTTGATTGCTTGCCTTTATTTTTGTGTGTCTTTGTGGCATATGATCCTTTTACTTGCAATCTTTGGGTCCTCAATATAGTTTGTTTCCCTCCAACTACATATCATTGTATTTGTGTATTTCTCTGCACTCATTTGCTGAGAAGTACACACCTTTTGGAGGACCACCTACTATATTGAATTTCTAAACTTTTTGTCCATTTTGGAAATCGATGCCAATGGGGGAGAAGTTTAGAGAGTTTACTTTGGATATGTTTAGAGGGTTTTTGCTTTTATTGCGTAAGCATTTACGTCTTCACGCATGCATTATTACCTTGTATGTGTGCGCTTGGTTATGCTTATTTCTTATACAAACTCTCTTTAAGTGGTTGTCTTCAATTACCAAAATGGGGGAGATTGTTAGAGCATATATCTCCATATGTGGTTTTGCTAATTGATGACAATTCCTATGGACTAATGGTTGCCTTAAGTTATATTTACATGATTTGTCCATAGGCACTTCTTGAAGTCCATCTGTTGGGTTCAAGGAGTTTATATGATGACCAAGATGGTATTCAAGGTATTATCCAAAGAATGGTCATAGAGACACTAGGTTGATCAAGATCTCAGACAAAGAGTAAATCAACATGATCAACACACAAAGCGTATAAGATGTACCGAGAGGGATCAAGTGATCCCATGGTATGGTAAGCATTGTCCATTATGTGTTTGTGTACTAACCCATGGTCTTTGTGAGAGTCCTATGTGGGGGTTAGGTGTGATTCCATGGGCTTGCGTCAAAACGATGATCTCATACAACCCATGAAGGATGACGTCAAGTGGCGATCGTCATCAAGATTGTGGTGTGCAAGTTCAAGTGGATCAGCACGAATATATCATTGAAACTATTGTTAATGATCATGTGTTGATAAGGACAAGCTCGTGTGCTAACAAGGACAAGATCAAGATAAGCATTCCTGAGCACTACATGCTTGATTCTTGTGGATGTTCACATGGTGGACAAATGAAGATGAATACATAAGCTAGGCTTTCCACATTGTGTATGGGAGAGCTACTTGAAGACTTCATCATGTCTTGCTTTCAACTTGAGCCAAGAAGGAACAACAACAACAAGCTCAAGTGAAAGGGCTAACTCAAAGGTATCGGTTCCTTTGACGTTAGTTGTGCGGAGTGATGATCAGCGAATAAAAGTATACACTCAAGTATGGATCATCAGTACCCCTTTTATGATTCTTGAGTCTTTAGGGATCCCGCACTATTAAGAGGGGATCACAGGTTTTGCGATGAACTTGCTCAAACTACATCTCCACTGTTCTGCTCAGACCACATCTCCACTGCTCTGCTGTTATCTGAAAACAGAACCAGTGCCTCGAACATCCGCCTTCCTCCAGACGTCCGAGGGCCGAACGACCGACTACTTCGGAAATCCGGAATCCTATACCAGAGAAATCAGAGCCATATAACTCGGACTTCCGGCTCCCTCCGGACGTCCGAGGCCCGGATATCCGACCAGCTTCGGAATTCCGGAACTATGCACCAGAGAAACTTGAGCCATATAAATCGGACTTCCGGCTCCCTCCGGACGTCCTAGGGCCGGTCAAGGGTCGGACGACCGACCAGCTTCGGAAATCCGGAGCCCTGCACCAGAAGAACATGAGCTCTATAACTCGGATTTCCGGCTCCCTCCGGACGTCCGAGGGTCGGACGTCCGTCCCCTTTCGCAAATCCGAAACCTCCCACCAGAAGAAGTTGAGTCGAATAACTCGGACTTCCGGCCTTCTCCGGACGTCCGGTCGTTGTTCAATTCACAGTATTGTCAGTGATATCTACAGGCCTCGGACGACCGACCCCTCGCGGACGTCCGGACCCTGTGTGACTTAAAGTGTCCCCAACGGCTGTTTTTCTCTCCCCACTATAAATACCCCCCCCCTCCCACTTCGTGAGAGGGTTGCCCAACACAGCTTTATCCTCATAAGAACACACTTCTACCTCACACACATTTGCTCACACCAAATGTTAGATCCCAAGAGCATTTGTGAGCCCCTTTGAGAGTTGTTCCAATCAAAAGATAGATCGTCTCCCTCTCCTCCTCTCAACCCAAGCTATTTGAGATTTGAGCAAGTTTTGAGCATTCCCCGTGATCTTGTTACTCTTGGAGGTTGGAGACTCCTAGGCGGTAGGAGTTCTTCGGAGAGGAATCAATCCGTGTGATTACCCCCGGAAAAGTTTGTGAGGGTTTGGAAGCCACCTCAAAGGCTTACCACTAGTGGTTGAGAAACGCCTTCGTGGTGTTATCTCAAAGGGAGAATAGGGTGAGCCTTCGTGGCGTTGGTGTGCCTTCGTGGTAACATCCACCTCTCTAACGGTGACTAGCTTCCCTCCAAGGAAGTGAACATCGGGATACATCTTCGTCTCAGTGACCTTGATTATCCTTAACCCTAACTCCTTACTTGTGGTTTACTTGTGTTACTTGAGCATACATACATTGCATATTGTTTGTGCTCATTATATTGTGTTGGCTATTTCTTGTACAAGATTAATCATTCAAGCATACCTTCTATATCCACACGTTCATACGTGCAGCTTTTGATATATCGTGTGATATAGTGTGATCTAGTATCTTGTGTTGTTCACCAGTTGTCGTGTGATATAGCTCAAGTAAGTTTGTGTAACTTACTTGTGCTTGTTAGTAACTGTATTGTGTCCATCTTGGTAGATCGTGTTGTTGATACACGTTGCAGTGCCTAGTGCATTTAGGATTTGTGCTTGAGAAGTACCCTCTTAGTTTATTTCCGCATTAGTTTCAAGCCAAATCCGAAGAATTTTTTAAATAGCCTATTCACCCCCCCCCCTCTAGGCGTCATCGAGGTCTTTTCACAAACCCATTCCAGTCCTTGTTGGGGCTTGAGAGCATCGGCAGCCTCGCCGGCGTGCTCCTCCTCCTCTCTGGCCAAAGGTAGGAGACGACCCCGACAGGTGTGCCCCACATGTCGGTGGCCCAGCCTCCTCCCCCGCGTTGTCCACAGCCACTGACCGCAGTGCCCCACACGTCAGGTTCAAACCTAACGGCGCGCGCGTCTGGGCAGGCTATCGGCTGGCCATGGGCCAACCCAGTTCCAGGCCGAGCCGGGCGGGGGACTTAGCCTGTTTTTCTTTTATTTTTTAAAACCTGATTTCTAAGATTTTTATAAAAACATTTGACCAGTGTAAAAATATAATTTTTCCACTGTTATTCTTCCAAAAATATGTAGTATTGAATAATATGATTGGGTGATTTTTTCTACAACTATTCTGTTTTACAATAATGAAAAGGACTAAATTGGAATAGTTTTGCTTCTGTTTGGTTAATTTTAAAAATGTTCCTTCAAGAGAAATTGAGGTAAATATTTTCAAAATATAGATTTATCAGTAATAAAGAACATTTTTAAAAAAGGACTTTGTGATCTGTTTATGTGTGAGCTATTTCTTATTTATTGTTTTATCGACGATAGAAAATCCGTGTTACAAGGGAATCAGAGCGGAAGACCTCAAAGACCCGGATACCTAGCTGACCAAGGCAAGCAGCCCTTTGACCATGACTGAGCATATGTTATATTGCATGTTAAAATAGCAAGTATTTTCTTTGCGTATGATCATAAGTGTCGGTAAATCATTTGATGTGATGTTACCGATGGCTCCTTCGGAGCACATGCATTGAGCTTGAACCTACCTCTTTTGAGGATCATGCTATCATCATGTTGACAAGTAATACTAGAATATTAGCATGAGCATGTTGTTGCTATAAACCAAGAGTTTATGAAAACCCCGTCGGGTGCCACTAATGCCCGAGGGTGATGATGAGCAAGGTGGCCACTTTTGGCGAAGTGGTGCACCGGGTATTTTGAGTGAGTATGGTTTCAGAAATGGGATTAGATTTATGATGTGTCGACCATCCCAACCTTACCAGTACGACCACGTTACCCCTTATGGGACGGGGCTATGTTGATTACACTGGTCGGTGCTAGCAAAGATCCACATTACTAGTGGCGGGAGTGATGTGTGGTCACTCTCGTGATGGGGTCGTGCCAGGTAGGATGACTATGCCATTTTTATGAGTTCCAGGCACACCGTTGGTCCCCGCATGGTTGATACTGTCCAGAGCCGGTGCTCGTAAGACGTACAACATGTGGGTTGGGTACCAATCGAGTGGACCTCTTTGTCTAGTACCATCAGGGGAAATTCATTGATCGGGTACTTACCTCGGGTATGTTATATACCACGAGTCATGGATGGCACGGAAGTTTCCCGGATCTCGTGGGTCCAGCGTACTACCTCTTCAAAGTGTAAAACTATTTGAATAGTCGTGTCCACGGTCAAGGACAGTTGGGTAATCCTGCTTAAACTACGTCCAGTTATTTCCGCATAAACCAAGTGTGTGTGAGTTGTGTCGAAAAAGGTGTTGTTATGAAAGTAATGATATGACCAAGTTTGGTGACTTGGCATATAGGGTGAGCCCGGATGGTTCAGCCCTCGACAGATATATTGATATATGTAGCTTGTTCTTCAAGAGTAATTCTTTAGTGTAATGCATATTCATGATCATCCCACCAAGAGAAGTTCCACCAAAGATGCATGTTATTGTTATCCTTCACTTTCATTGTTCATGTCATGGGCTGTTTGCGAGTACATTCAAAGTACTCATTCGCTTACCACTTGTTATGTTATTGACCAGACATGGAAGGACAGGAGTTTGGAGATGAGTATCTCTTCGGAGACGCCCCTGTGAACTAGGACGCTTCCAAGTTAGAATGTCTGTCGGTGTAGGCTTGATGGCATGGGCACCCGCTTAGCCCTATGATTTCCGCTTCTAGTTGTATTTGAGTGATTTGGCCTTAGGCCCTGCCTTGTGAACCTAACCATTCGGTCTTGTGTTGTAATAATCGGTATTTGGATGTAATACTCTCTTATTCGGTATCTGTGTTCGGTGAGCATTGATCTCTGGGATCACTGAGCACGGCAGTCTCGACTCGTAAGTCAGGGTCCCCACAGAGCTGGTATCAGAGCCATCCTAACTATAGGAAGCCTTAGCTAGCATGGACTATAGCTGAGACGATTAGTGCACATAGACCTTAACCTAAGATTATGCACCCACTAAAAACTTTCTAACTCTCTCCTCTTCATTTTGTAGATGGCCGCCGTACCTGATATGCTTCTGGAGATGGGCTTTCCCCTGCTTTTGAGTGATAGCATCGAGAAGTGATAAGTATGCCGCACGCCCATCTTCCTCTACCACAAGCACTGGGTCAACGCCGACACTAAGGAATATCATGTGCACGTGATAGTGAAGGATAATGACTCCCCGACTAGTTGGTTCTTTGAAGGGCCACCGATGGAAGATCTGATGTTGGCAGTGGAGACCGCATCACGAGAGGCACTTGTGCGACTCCGCGACATCCTTCCCGAGATGGCTGACGAGCCAGCTACTCGTCACCTACCTTTTGTTAAGGATGGGGTAGACGGGAGTTGGACACTCAACCCATCTTCCGAGGACGGGACGCCACTAAGGTTTCAGACCTACTTAAGTCTCTCCTCCGACACTTTGACACACCTTTTGATCAAGGAGTCAACTAGGATTCGCGAGGAGCTACACCAAGTCAAGGATCTGCTTCGCACGGAGAAGATGAAGAACCGCAAGATGAAGAAGGAAGGAGCACCCATAGGACCGCCTGGTTTTGCCTTCCGAGGAGGAATACCATCGCTTCAGACCACGCTTCTTCAGAGTCGTCGCTAGCCAAGGCGCACAAGGGGCCAAACCCTAGGGCGTGGGGGTTTCCTTGGCTGGCAAGCCATCCCCTAGGGCACTGCCCCCTCCTCCATCTAGGGTTGCCGCACCACCTAGGGTTTCCCTAGGGGTGGACGCATCCCTCTCCCTCCTTCCTATATATAGTGGAGGTATTGGGAGGGTTGTATACACACGTCTCTCTCTCCCTCGGCGCAACCCTACCTCTCCACCTCTCCTCCTCCGCGGTGCTTGGCGAAGCCCTACCGGAGAGCCACAAACTCCATCGCCACTGCACCGTCGTGTTGCCGGAGTTCTCCCTCAACTTCTCCTCCCTCCTTTCTCGATCAAGAAGGAGGAGACGTCCCCGAGCTATAGGTGTGTTGAACGCGGAGACACTAAACGTTCAGTGTTTGGATCGGATCGCCGCGAGTACGACTCCATCAACCGCGTTCATAGTACAGCTTCCGCTTTGCGATCTTCAACGGTATGAAGATCCACTCCCTCTCTCTATGCTAGCATCTCCTAGATTGATCTTGGTGACACGTAAGGATTTTTTTTGAATTATTACTACGATCCCCAACAAACAGATATGCAAAAGCGACTACAGCTAAGTACTCAAAGCGAGTTGACACATACGGTTTGCACATGTCATGTAATCAAGATAAGCAGGTGTTGAATAACTCAGGTGAAGAATTTGAGGTGAGGAATTTAGAGAAAGTCTTCATTCAAACTCTTCAAACAATACAAATGAAAGTCATCAACATGCAATTGAGAAAATGAAAGAGTTAAAGAAATAGAACCCGTAGCTCGATGAAGACAATTGTTTGATGACCCACTGCTGTGACAATTGTACGTCTGGTTTGGAGCGGCTTGGTATTCAAACCACATGACATACGGTCCCGGGACACACAGTCCCTACCGTAGTCTCCTTAAGCTAAGGACACAAAGTCCTCGCCCAACACTCGTGGTAAGTCTTCAGGGCAGACTTCCAAACCCTCACAAACTTGGTCACTCGGCAATCCACAATTGATTGCTGGATGCTCTAGACCATGACGCCTAACCGTCTGGAGGATGCACAGTCCTCAAAGGTAACAAGCATTGGTTCCACACATGAAGAATCTCTTTAGTGATGCTCAATCACTTTGGGTTTTTGGTTTTGGTTTAGGTGTTTGGCTTTTTTCCTCACTTGATGATTTTCTCTCAAAGTCCTCGAGGAATTGGGTTGCTCTAAATGAAAAGTGTTAGTTTCTCTCAGAGCATCCAACCATCTAGTGGTTGTGGGGTGGTTATTTATATCGTGGGAGCATCCCGACATGATATGACCATTGTGTGGATAGTATTGGGGAAAGGTGGCACGTGGCGCGACAATGGTCGGAACTTTCAAATGTGAAAGTACTCATGTCTCTCATGTTCCTCACTTGAAGGATTTGGTATGTGTAGGTTTGAGTTGAGCATCATGAGGAAATATTTCCTTGGTATTACCTCGACCACCTTAACAGTACGGTGTTCGTATGACTCAAGGATGAGGAAAATGAAACAGAAAGAGTAAATCTTCAAGCTTCAAAGTCTTGAGAGCATTTTCTTTGGGACACAGTGAATTCCTCATATTCAATGTCTTCATGAGGAATAGCAATTTCTTTGAGATCAAAGTCTTCAAGGAATGACCAAGGTCTTCACGTGAAGACATACATTTTTAGGGGTCGATATTCTTCGAATAACTCACACTCCTCAGTGACTTATAGAGCATGTGTACACTCACAAACATATCAGTCTCTTAACCTATAAGTATTCAATCCACCAAAATCACTAAGGGGCACTAGATGCACTTACAACAGTCATCAAAGGTAACAAGTGTCGGTTCCACAAAGGAACAATCTCTTCAATGAATCTCAACAACTTTGGGGTTTTGGGTTTTGGTTTGGGTGTTTGGGGTTTTTCCTCACTCATGATTTTCTCTCAAAGTCTTTGAGGAATGGGTTGCTCTCAAATGACAAGTGTCAATTTCTCTCGTGGAGTAGCCAACCCACTAGTGGTTATGGGGGGTGGCTATTTATAGCCAGGGAGCAATCCCGACATGATTTGACACAAATGCCCCAATGATATGACCGTTATGTGGATAAGGTTGGAGACATCTAGCGGGTAGTGCAACAACGGTTGGAACGTTTCAAATGTGAAAGTCCTCATGTCACTCATGTTCCTCACTGGTAGGTAATTCACACTCGCAAAAACCTAACTTCTGAGTTAGAGAAAATTCCCGAGAGACCAAAAGGTCTTCGTGTGTGTCACTGAAGAATTTGACTAAAGTGTAAAATATTTCCAAAGGCTTCACTCGAAGGATTAGTATGTGTAGGCTTTGAGATGAGCATCACTTGGAAAAATTTCCATAGTTTTTCCTCGACCCCCTTTAACAGTACGGTGGTCCTATGACTCAAAATACAGGAACAGGAACTATGAAAATAAAAGTCTTCACGCTTCCAAGTCCTCGCATCAATTTCTTCACGGACAAACCAATTTCCTCACTTTCAAAGTCTTCGAGGAAATACCAAAGTATTCATTTGAAGACATACATTTTTCGGGGGTTGATATTCTTTTAATAACTCAAATTTCTCAGCAATTTGGACTGTAGTTCTATGAGAACAGCTGTATGTACATGTCAACATGTATACATACTAGCGCCGTGCACCACGCTCGTGACCGCTTCCGCGTGTATTTTCCGGAATAAGCAAAAACAACAATATGTATTAGACTTTCCTAACTTCCGACTATTCGGAAGTTAATCAATAGATCTGAACACCTTTTCTAATCGCTTATTAATCGTGCATGCAAGGACTTTCTCTGCGCGCATGCACGCTTTGAACATTGGTTTCATGCAGAAAAAACAAAAGCTGATGTCAGTAAAGATTTTATTAGAAATGGAACTTCAAAATGTTTTGTAGCTCAAATCGTTGGTCCGATTGAAAACCCATTTTCACATAAAACATGTGACGCGACGAGAGCTCCAAAACTAGATGCCATGTTGGTATGTTTCGCTGAGTTTTTTGGGTCAAAACTTAGATTTTTTGTCCAAAAGGACCACTATCTGAGTGCTATTTTCAGAAAAGACCACATGCGGTATGGAATGCCAGAAGAGACCCCCACCTCTCGTGGCGGGACGTGCGCCAGGTGACGCGTGGGACCTGCCGCCATGGACCGAGGCGGCTGGGCCCTACCGCCACCAGGCGAGGCGGTCGGCCAGGGATTCCATCCCAGCTAGCCACGCAACGGAACGGTGCCGCACAGGTGGGACCTGTCGCCATCACTCGAGGCGGCCGGGCAGGCTGCTACATGCGCGCTGATTTTCAGCATGACGATGGTGTCTAAGCAGTTGGGCCCATTGAATGTGATCTCAAAGCCAGTGCGTCGTTGTGCCGCCGCCTTGCACTCAGAGGATCCCTCCTCCGACTACGCGTCAGCCCTGGTTACCACTGCTGTCGGCTTCATCACACTGCCTCCAGACACCATCATCATGTTAACCGCGCGTGCGGTGAGCACTGCTGCCTCTTGAGCTTGCATTGGTTTTTCCCTTGAAGAGGAAAGGGTGATGCAGCACAAGAGGAGTAAGTAATTCTCTCAATTTGAGAACCAAGGTATCAGTCCAGTAGGAGAATCGAGGTCAAGTCGAAAGTACCTGCGCAAACACAAAAGAGCTTGCACCCAACGCTATAAAGGTTTGTCAATCCCTTCAAGATTGATTGCAAAGTGAGATCTGAAGGCGGAAAGTGCAACGAAGTAAAAGTGAAAGGCTGAAAATATGGTGTGAAGTAGACCCGGGGGGCATAGTGTTCACTAGAGACTTCTCTCAAAATAGCAAATAATACGATGGGTGAACAAATTACTGTCGAGCAATTGATAGAACCGCGCAAAGTCATGACGATATCTAAGGCAATGATCATACATATAGGCATCACGTCCGAGACAAGTAGACCAATACTTTCTGCATCTACTACTATTACTCCACACATCGACCGCTATCCAGCATGCATCTAGTGTATTGAGTTCATGACGAACAGAGTAACGCCTTAAGCAAGATGACATGATGTAGAGGGATAAACTCAAACCAATGATGTAAACCCCATCTTTTTACCCTTGATGGCAACAACACGATGCGTGCCTCGCTACCCCTTCTGTCACTGGGCGAGGTCACCGCACGGTATGAACCCAAAACCAAGCACTTCTCCCATTGCAAGAATCATAGATCAAGTTGGCCAAACAAACCCCACAACTCGAAGAGAATTACAAGGATATGAAATCATGCATATAAGAGATCAGAAGAAACTCAAATAAGATTCATAGATAATCTGATCATAAATCCACAATTCATCGGATCTTGACAAACACACCGCAAAAGAAGATTACATCGGATAGATCTCCATGAAGATCATGGAGAACTTTGTATTGAAGATCCAAGAGAGAGAAGAAGCCATCTAGCTACTAGCTATGGACCCGAAGGTCTATGGTGAACTACTCACGCATAATCGGAGAGGTCATGGTATTGATGAAGAAGCCCTCCGTATCCGAATCCCCCCTCCGGCAGGGCACCAGAACATGCCCCAGATGGGATCTTATGGAGATAGAAGTTTGCGGCAGCGGAAAAGTATTTTCGTGGATCTCTCTCACAGTTTTGGAATTTTTAGGAATTTATAGGCGGAAGAGGTAGGGCAGACGAGCCACAGGGGGCCCACAAGCCTGCTAGGCGCGGCCCCCCCTGGCCGTGCCTAGGGGGCTTGTGGGGTCCCCTGGTGGCCCCTGCCTTGGTTCTCACTTCCCGTGCGTATCTTCTGTTCCGGAAAAAATCTTTTCAAAAGTTTTATTCCGTTTGGACACCGTTTAAAATCCTCCTGTGAAAAGGGTCAAAAACACGGAAAAAACAGGAACCGGCACTTGGCACTGAGTTAATAAGTTAGTCCAAAAAAAGATAAAAAAGGCATACAAAACATCCAAAGTTTGACAAGATAATAGCATGGAACCATCAAAATTATAAATACGTTGGAGACGTATCAACCACCGATGTGTCGTAGCCGTCAAGCGGCGCCTCGCACAAAAGAGCTCCGTGAAGAACCTCTCCATGGCCATGGATGCTTCGTTCTTGGATTAGGTGGTTTGGTACCAAAAAAAGGATTCCTTGCTGCTGCTCGTCGAACAAAGTGGGAGGCCGGCCGCCTCGAGCGGTGGCGGCAGGTCCCACCTACGCAGCCCGTTCCATCGTGTGACTGGCTGGGACGAAATCCCAAGCATGTCGCCTCGTCTGGTGGCGGCAGGTGCCACGCATCACGTGGCGCGCCTGCCGCCACGAGAGGTGGGGGTCGCTTCTGGCATTCCATACCGCATGTGGTATTTTTTGTCAATAGCACTCGGTAGTGGTCCTTTTGGACAAAAAATCCAAAAGTTATCAGACATGGGCTAAATATGTTATCACCTAGGTGGTACGTCAGTTACCATCCTGTTTACATGGAAATTGTCGGGGCATAAAAATGGCTCCTCCAACATTCTCTCCACACGCAAATGTGCTAGGGCACATGAAAAGATGATGTCATTGTAGCTTCTCACTATTTAGATTCTTTCCTATTTCAAAACTTCAAAATGTTCTATAGTGCAAACCGGGTCAAAGTTATCATGGGGTGTACATAAGTTATCATGTCTTCGAGATGTAAAATACCATGTTATTTGCACAAAATTTAACATTATATGTTTCAACAACTCCCCGCCCGCACCCTCTTCCCCGACGTTACCTGGATCGGGGTACATAAATTATCAGGTCTCGATGTGTGAATTACCATGCTATTCACATAAAAGTTAATGAGGGGATATTTTATCAACTCACACCCCCACCCCCGTCGCCCAAGTTACCATGACCAGGATACATAAGTTATCTGTTCTACAAATTATGAGTTACCATGCTATTCATACAAAAGTTACCGAGAGATATTTCATCAACTCCCCCCGCACTCTCGTCGCCAAAGTTACCAGGACCGGGGTACATAAGGTATCAGGTCTATGATGTGTGAGTTACCATGCTATGGACACAAAACCTACTGAGGGGATATTTCATCAACTCTCACCCCCACCCCAGTCACCAAAGTTACCAGGACTAGGGTACATACATTATCAGGTCTACGATGCGTGAGTTATCCTGCTATTTAGGCAATAGTTACGGAGGAGATATTTCATCAACTACCCCACCCCGCACCCTTGTTGCCAAAGTTACCAGGACGGGGTGCATAAGTTATCAGGTTTTGCGATGTGTGAGATACCATGCTATTCACACAAAAGTTCATAAACTCCCCCACCCCTTTCGCTGCGAAAGTTACCAGGATCGTGGTACATAAGTTATTAAGTCTACAATGTGTGAGTTATCTTGCTATTCACACACAAAAGTTACCGGGGGTATATTTCATCAACCAACCCCCCCCCCCCTTCACCAAATTTACCAAGATTGGGGTACATTAGTTATTAGGTCTACGATGTGTGAGTTATCGTGTTATTCACATAAAAGTTACCGGGGGTATATTTCATCACCCCTCCCTCGCGAAAAGTACCAGGACCGAGGTGCATAAGTCAGCGGGTCTCCGATGTGTGAGTTATCATGATATTCACATAAATTTTACCGTAGGATAATTGATCACCCCTCCCCCATACACACCAAAGTTATCAGGACCGGGTACGTAAATTATCAGGTATGTGATGTGTGAGTTATCAGGGTGTTTATATGTAAGTTATCACGTCCGCGATGTGTTAATGACCATGTGTATTCACACAACATTATTGGAAGATGTTTCAACAAAAAAACAGGTCAAAATAATCACGGTGTTTGTACATGGGTTATCAACTATGTATAGCATGTATTACATGCTATGTACTTGTGTTACCAACAATAGATCTTGTTTCCAAGATCTCGTCATGACGATTTTTTTGTGAAAACAAAATTTTAACTAGAGTGACCGTTTGAGCTATATATCAATTTTGAATTTTTCAAATTGAAAATAATATAGGATGTCATCAGTTTTGTCCTCTAATGCATGCATGCAAGCATACGAAAAAAGGTTGGAGGAATAATTTTTCATGTCTCGTTAACTTCAGTGCAACCACGATAATAACTTATGTAGCACACATGTGATAACTTAGGTATCCCAGACGTGGTAAGTTTTGACGATAAAAAAGTCATTGAAACATACCAACATGGGATCTAGTTTTGAAGGTCTCGACGAGACGAATTTTTTATGTGAAAACGGATTTTAAATCCGAGCGATGATTTGAGCTATAAAACGTTTTAAAGCTTTGAAATGGGAAGGATCTTTTGCTGATGTCATTTTTTTTTCTCTTAGTTCGCATTCATGCATGGAATTGTGATCAATCGAGTGATGCATGCGTTCACTCTGTTCATGGATGCTATTAGTGAGTAGAGAAAAAATGTTATAGATTAATTAGGACGTAGCACGTCATTGATTTTGAAACGAACGGCATCCAAATAGTGCGGATCTATCACAAAAATGTTGTCGACTAGAAGTTAGCTTCCTCGATATGTATTTGTTAGAGCTGCATGCAATTGAGACAAACAGATTGAAAGATATGGAGCGAACTCCCTCGGCGTGTTCCTGCCGAATACAACTCTTCTTTTGTATACAAAATGGAAAAAATTTGCCTTCAACTGACCGAGTCCTTGCATGGTCTCCATCAAATGTAGTTATGATAGGATGGACGAGAGCAACCCTTTTATTTGTACGTTTCTGCAACTCGTACTTTGTTTCACGAAGTGGCTTTGCAACTAGCCTACCAACGCTGGCTCCACGAGTGTATGTCTACGTCCACTACTAGCACTCGCCCCCACGTTGTTGTTTGCAACAACAACTTTGAGACATGTTTCTGCAACAATGATGTTGTTGCACAACAGAGACAACGACGACTGCGCAAATGACGCGACGCGATCGAAGATGTTGTTTTGTCTTTTAACAAGGTTGTTCTTGTACAAAATTAAACGAGGTGGCGGAAAATGTTGTTGCAATTTATGTAACAAAACGTCTTGTTATAGAAAAATAAAAAAGAGATTATGCAACATGAATCATGTTGCAGAATTTTTTTAAAAAGGATATTTTATAGTAAGGGTTTTGTTGCTCGAAACTAGAGAAGAGAAAAAACGATACAGACCGATCACATTATCATATCGAATGGCTCACGAGGTGGTGAATCTTTTAAAAAGAACCACCGGCCGATGCGTAGCACGCCCATACAAAATTGTCTAATGCTCCTTTGTGTTGGGTTTCTTCTTGGTGTCGTTTCGTGCTGTTGTAGATTCATTTTTTTATCTTGGAGCTGGGTTTTTTTGGTATGTCTCAGTGAAAATAAGTAATTGAAATGGAATCGATAAAATAGATTGCAGGTCTTTATTGCGATTCTTTTTAAGTTTGTTGCGGTCATTACCCCATATTGCATAGGCTCTTGCTCTTCTATGCTTCTCTTTTTTGTCTGTGAACATAAATTACGTTCTATCCCGCCTATAAAGCCCCATTCCTGGGTACGATCTACTCCTCAATGGAGTAAATAATTTGAAAAGCTTGGGCCCCCTTTCAAGGTCAAGTTTTCTCCTCGCTGGCTACCCTAAATTCACTTATTTTGTGATGTACATAGTTCATATTAAAATCTCTGAAAAAAGTTATATATGAAATATGTACATCACAAAATAAGTGAATTTATGTTTTAAAATATGTATATATATATAATTGTTTGTTATTCAACACACATGCATTTAATTTCTTTACATTATTTTGAAATTCGGGAGACAAACATCCAAATATGGTAGTTGCGGTTTGTAATTTGAGATCTCGGCAAAGCCGGCGACGTCCCGGAAGCGGAAGCGGAAGCGGAAGATCACCATCATCATCTCTTCCGAGGAAACGGAAAACGAAAGAAAAACGCACCGGTCTCCGTCCGTCCATATAAAAATAACCCCGTGGGCCAGCAAGGCACAGATCTCCAAACCCTCGCACGCCAGGTTAATATCCGCCGCAGCCCCGCAACATGGACGGCAGGACGCCCCGCCACCAAAGGCTGCTCCGCACCCCGCGCGGCCCACCGACGCCCCATCACCCTCGCCACCACCCCGGCACGCCCGGCCAAAACCCTATCCGCTACTTCCCCGCCGCCGCCCCGCTCTCCCCGCGCTCCGCCGCCGCCATGGAGGACGACGCCATCACCACGCTCATGGACATCGACGACTCCCCGCGCAGCGCCGGCTTCCTCGACGACGACGACGAAGGGGACCTCCTCCACTCCCACCGCATGGGCGGCCGCGGGAACGAGGCCCGGGGCCCCCTCCCCTTCGCCGCCTTCTTCAACACCTTCGACGGCGCCGACTTTGACGACTCCGATCTGGCCTGATCGAGGCTCGTCTCCCGGTACCGGTGGCGCTCCTTGGCTCCGATGAGGTTGGGAGGTCATTCTGTCTGTCGATATCTTAATGGCGGTCTATTTAGTTAGGTTATTATCGGTGAATTGAAACTACTATTTCGACGGCATCTGGAGACCTTTCGGTGATCAAATCTAAGTATCGTACTGCTGCGTTGCCCTTGGATCTCATGTTGTTTGGTTATTAATATGCAAGTGCCTTAACTTATCCTTGATTCGTAGCATATCTGCGAGTTTCTCTTTATAGTTCAATTGTATGTGGATTGTTGCTATGTTATTTCTGCTCAATTGTGCTTGCGTTGGGAACGGGCTGATGCTAAGCTAATAGATTAGCTTCTATTCTTGCTGTTGCATGTTGTTTATCCTGCATAGATGGTATTCGATTTTATTGTTGAAAACATCAGTCTACTAGGGTTTACTTAATTCGCAAATCTCTCTGATCATAGTCGTATTGGTGTGCGATTTTAGCCATTTTATTGAAGACGTTAGTCTAGTAGGCATACCTAATTAGCAGATCTCTTTGATCAGCAGTGGTCTTGCACTGGAAAATCCAATTATCATGGCTAATAAACACAGGGAATGCCAAGCTGGAACTTCAGCAAACTCTTATTATGTTTCGTTGCAACACAATTTAGTGATTTGTTAATAGTTTGATCAACCAGGGTAGCTACAATTTTCACTTACTCAATGCTGCAGTGCAGTGAAATTTCGTAAGCAGTATGCCCTTGATTTCCTTGAGTTGATGCACTAGGAGAACCATGTGCTTTTGATTGACCTTGCAATTGCAAGGCACATTCTATTAGCATGGAAACTTGAACCCTATTTCTTTGAAATCATCTCTATAACTTTATGAAATATTTTATGATTGCAAATTATCTTTGATTAGTACCATATCTGTGAGTTGCTTTTGTTCTCTTGCTTTTATAGTTTGAATGATTGTGGATATGCATGCATGTTGCTATGTTATTTCTGCTCAATCATGGCTGTGTTGGGATGGGAACGACCAGATGCTAAGCTAATCATGCATAGATGGTCTGCAATTTGATTATTATTGATTAAACAGTACTCTACTAGGGAGACTTACTCACAAATCTCTTTGATAAGTACTGGTATTAGTTTTTCAATTTTGTTGAAACATTGGTCTACTAGGATACTTAATTCGCAAATCTCTTTGATAAGTACTAGTTGTATTAGTTTGCAATTTGTTGAAACATTGGTCTAACTAGGGATACTTAATTTGCAAATCTCTTTGATCAGTAGTTGTATATGAGTTCTGCAGTTCCGCTACACATACAATGATTTCTGTAAGATCTGTGTATGACACTCGATAGCAGCCCTCCATTCTATTTTCTGTACAGCTGGGATAAGATCGTACAGTATGAGGCTTTTATTGCCATTTTAGCAATTTCAATGAATACATTCGTCTAGTTAGGATAATTGATTCGTACTCCCTTCTTCTGTAGTAACAAACACAATTAGCACAGACCCTTTTTCTGTAGTAATAAAAACAGGGAATGCCTAACTGGAACTTCAGCGAACTCTTATTATGTTTCTTTGCATCACAATTTAGTGCAAATGCAAGTCTTAAGCGCACAAAGGCTTGCTGCATTAGTGCTACTTACAGAAGTACAGTATAAACTGCTGTCCTGTTGCGGTACCGGTAGAGTTGTTCCCAACTTTAACTGTTGCTAAGTTTATTTTACAATGATTTCTGTTGTACCAAATACGAGTGTCTCTGATGATTCATCCCAGACCAATTTGTTGGAGTGTAAAATAATTTGCAAGTAGCAGGTATGACTTGTTAGAAACTTAGGTTGACCTAGCATCAAAAGCCTACTTGAAATTGGCCCTCGCTTCATTTTTTATATTAGATGTCACTACCTGGGTACAAATATGTTTTCTTTCGTATGTACAATTGATTGAATCATGGAATGTCCACTCTTCTAAGGCTATGTATATGAGTATGTGATGTGATAGTAAATACATCTTGTTGAACTGGTTTTTATTTGGGAGTGCTGAATATAAGCTGTCAGATATGCTCATAATTGTCATTTTTTGCTTTTTGATGCCTGGAACTGTCACAATTTCTCCGACAAGTACTTGTGGGCGGAGGAAGTATCGCAGAAATGAATAAAAATATATGTATCGACCTAGCCGCCGGTTGAGCGCCTCAATCGGTGGGCGAGCGAGCCATACGATCTGGACGTGCCATCCCATCCAGCCATCATCCCTCCGCGACTAGTTTTACCCTCATCTTGTTTAGAACCGGTATTAGAACACTCTAACCGGGCGATCCATTTTGTCTGTGCATATTGGTTTAGTTTGTTGCGGACAGAAAACAATTTTGTCTATGCATATTCGTTTAGTTCATCGCAGACAGAAAAAAAAACGGTCCAACACGTCGATCCAAATGGACGCATGTTTGCTTTTGTCCGTCCGTGACCCATTTCAGATCTATATTTGTGTTTGCTTTTGTCCGTCCGTGACCCATTTCAGATCTATATTTGGGTCGCATTTGTATTCGTGCAGACACAGCGGATATGCGCCTTTCCCGTGTGTTTCTTCCACGGGGTCCGCTCTTTCCGGCGCGTTTCTTACACGGTCCTGCACGTCGGCGGCACAACCTCTCCCTTTTTATCTCCTTCCCCACCCTTCGTCGGCAAATGCACGTACCTTAGGTCGGCGCTCATATTCATTGCCACCTTGCTCTCCAGTGTCCTACCTCCTCTACCCAACAACACATTCATCGGGGTGAGGGGGTGCCTCCTTTGTGTCGGTACGAAAGGCCAAATGGTGGATCTACAGCGTCGAGATTTGGTGCATCTTGCCGACGACGGACTACGCTTACCATGGATTGGCCAGGTATCGGCCCACCCAGTCTAGACAATGGCTCGGTGCCGCATGCAGACGCTCAATCTGCCTCTAACCGTCCGGATTTGTACCGTCGTCGTTCAGCCGGCAAAGCCATGCCCGACCGTTGCCCTGGCTGAGCGCTGGCCCAGAGGCTTGCCATCTCACCATTGCCGTTCATAAAATGCGACGACTACCTGTTGTAGGTCGTCCCACGAGTTTTTTGAAAGCCGGAACATCCCGGTTGGGTGTTCGTCAAGTGCATAAATGACGGTGTATGATTTTAGTGTGGCCTTTTGCTATTAGAGTCCATGCAATTTTGGTAGCTTACTTGCTCAATTTTTTGTGTAGGGCGGATACAACTTTTGATATTGGAAAGAAAAATACATCGATCTATTAAAGTTACGAAATTTGTTAAATGTTCGTGCACTTCTAGCTAGAATTAGAGGTGTAGATGAGAGTTAAAGAAACAAAGGGGGAGCAATCTCTAACTTTTTGAAACCAAAGAAGATAGACGTTGTTAAGCTTCCACAAATCAACAACGAAGACATAGAAAAA
The DNA here is from genome assembly GCF_904849725.1 of Hordeum vulgare subsp. vulgare. NCBI lineage: Eukaryota > Viridiplantae > Streptophyta > Magnoliopsida > Poales > Poaceae > Hordeum > Hordeum vulgare. The sequence continues at coordinate 370,167,912 of NC_058523.1, forward strand.
TCTTAGTTCAACTAGTAGGAAGAGTTATGAAAGTTGTTTAAAATGTTTAATTGTGATTCTTGTTTTCTTTGACCTTGTACTCGTAGCAAAGAATTGATAAAAAAATATGTATTGAAATGCATTTGATAAAATAAAATAATGTGTAAATTCAAAAATAATAATGATGTGTGATAAAAAAGAATGACGGCCGACCGCAAGAACAATATTTGGATCAGTGTGTTAAACGCATGACTGATCCATTTACAAAAGAAGATGAAAAAGACGATTCAAGCGAACAAAAGACAAACATTTGAGTCGCGCGGTTGGAGGTGCTCCCATGTCTCGTTTGGGACAGATTTCAAGCACTATATGATTATTTTCTTATCCTACAAACCGATGTCCACGACGCAACTAATTTCAAGGTCCATGACTGGTAGACACTGGGATTATCGAAGAACTGTGTCACACATGTTCTCATGTTCGGTGATGTCGCTTAGGCTGCCCGTAATGGTAGTATTATAAGTAGTACTCCCTCCGTCACAGTTTATAAGGCATGCACGTGTACCTAGGTCGTCAATTTGACTTATATAAAATATATTATTTAATATAAAAATTATATCATTAGAAAATAAAACATCTAAAGTTTTCTAATGATACTTTTTTGTAATATATGCTTCTCATTAAGTTGGTCAAATTGACGACCGAAATACACGTGCCGGACTTATAAACTGAAACGGAGGGAGTAGTATCATGCATGTCAATTAGGCAATCTCGATGAGGTGACATAGAATTAAATGAAGGAAGAGAGGGTTGACTATCATATCATGATACCGTATCTTATTAAATGATGTGCTACTGTGTGTCATGCATGACAATAAATGAACTACTCTATGATACTAACATATGATACTACCTCCGTCACGATTTAGAAGGCACAATTAAATTTACGTGCATTTCCATAATAGACAAGGTTTAAGGCGCATTGCATTTACTCCAAGTTTTTAAGTAGTACTATGTTATATTATTTTATATTCATGCGTAGTGTGAATGCTATTCTTTAATTTATTTCACAGTCAATCAATAACCACCTAGGTTCTAGAAATTTCCATGCAGGTCTTCTAAACCATGACAGAAGGAGTACTATGCATTACGGATGTGGTATCATGAACTAGTATCATATAGATGATAATATTATACTCTCTCCGTTCCTAAATATAAGTCTTTTAAGAGTTTCACTAATGGACTACATACGGATGTATATAGACATATTTTAGGGTATATAGATTCACTCATTTTGCTTCGTATGTAGACACTTAATGAAATATCTTAAAAGACTTATATTTAGGTACGAAGGGAGTATGATACTACCCATTACAACCAGCCTTATACTTGCCAATAATTGACAATCTTCATAGAGAATGCCATTTTTTTAGTCTTTGCGCACATATTAATACGTCAAGCCAGTTCTTGTGAGGCCGTGTGGCCGCTGCGGTTTAATCGTTAGGTAGTTGCACACGCGTCGCGGTACCGAAAGTAAGGGGCTGTTTGGATTGTGACTATCTTTGCCATGTCTTACCACATTATTTTTGTCACACTTGTCACACTTGTCTTACTTGAGTTGCTTAAATTGTTAGCCACACATTGGCTTGCCTAAGGGAATCTTGCCACATTTTTTGTGTCTATGACATGCGGGGTTTAGTACTCGTTAAAAAATGTTTGCCTTAGATGTGGCTAGAACCAAACACACACCTAACTTGGTTAAACTTGTCAAAGGTAAGTTGTGGTAAAGTGTGACAAGGTGTGGCTAGGAACCAAACAGCCGCTAAACGTACAGCGCAGCACACGATCCGTCGTCTCTTTCCCCCGTGAGAACGCAAGGAATCCGGTCCCTTGCGGTGGGCACGCGTCGGTCCAGCACTGGCGCCCCACATGTTCGGGGGCGACGGCGTACGACCAGGGGAGGGACTGTGGTGCCGACCGGACCATCACAATCGCCACCGTCCAACCCGGCAGACGCAAACGCTCTCTCGTCTCGATCGTCGTCGCCTTCCGCACGTGTCCTGCGCCTGCGCGTACGGCTCAAGGGCCACACGGGCCGTCGCCGCACCGGATCGCCCCCAGGCGGTCAAGGGCCTGACCAGCAGCCGGTGGCCCCGGGGCTGCCACGTCAGCCCAGCGGATAGGGACGGCCATCTTGCCCCCTCGTTTTGGTTCGTATCGGCGCTGCTCGCGAGATATCGGAATTGATAGACTGTGTGGGTTTATATAATGGTTCATTGCAGCCTACGGAGCACCGATACTGCGACACTGATACGATGATATGGGATACGGTAATTTCTAAAATCAATAATATGACGATACTTTTTTTTAGAAAAGGAGGATGACTCCGGCCTCTGCATCTGGAAGATGCATGCGACAATTTTATTGATTATTCTCGAGGACCTAACAAAACAGTACAACAATATGGCTGAATCCGCCATCTTGGCAACATCTGTCGCTACTCCTATTCATATAATGAAGGGGTGCAAGCTGGACCAAATACCCAGACCTCTCACCTAAGACTAACATCTAAAGCCGGAGACCCTGACCGAGCCACATACCGGGTCCGGGGCACAAACCGGTCCGACGGACTCACATGTGTCGTCGCCGTCATCTTTCACTGGTCCATCTTCGGATCAGATTGAGGTACCGGCCTTGGCAGGTGCCTCCGTCATCGACGCCATCATGACGCCAAACGACGACCTCCACCTACCCGAGTTCATCTCCAAGCAACGGACGGAGATTCATGCTAGGATAGGGCCGCACGACCGCCGTCGCCCACCACCCACAAGCGCCACCCAACCCCAAGGTTCCCAAAGCGGCGCCTTCAAGAAGGGAACGGCGCCATAAGTGCCGCCGCCACCCAGCAAAGTTAAGGCTTTCGCCCGAGAGACCTAGGGGAAGGGGAAGTGAGGGGATCAGTCCATACCGACGCCTCCAAGGAGGGAAACGGCGCCCTCAGGTGTCGCCGTCGACGCGGCCGACCATGGCCGACCAGGGATTTTGCCCGAACTAGATCCCCACCACCAGCAGCACGTCCTGTACAAAACCGGCAATCCAAGAAAGCGCGGCCCGACCAGGTTGGCCCGCACGCCGAACAGGGGAGGAGGGGTGCTAGGCGCCAGATCGCGCGCACCGGCCACCGCAAAAGCCGCCGTCGGACACTAACGACCACCGGATCCCGCTGCCCGCGCGACCAAGACGCCGGATCCACCTCCCACACGACTGCTAGCCTGCCGTGCCTCGTCAATGGAGCCGCCGCTCCAGAACCAGGACTCCGCAAGCAGAGGCAGGGCAGCCTAGGCCCCGCCGCCACCATCATTAGCGCCCCGGGCTTGCCCGGTGGCTGCCTCAGGCGGCGGCGAGGAAGGGAGTGGGAGGGGGAGGCGGCTAGGGTTGGGAGGGAGGGAGGGAGACGTGCGTAGAGGAAGGGAGGGGGAGGGGGAGGCGGCTAGGATTGTTCAGGTGTGAAACTAGGTAACCTCTCTTTTACAATTAATATGACGATAGGTCAAGCATATATAAATAATGATAAAATAACATATAATAAAAACTAACATAATAAAATGTATGAGATGAGATCAAAATACCGCATCACTGGTTGCCTAATTGATTTCATACCTTCGTGTTTCTCATTCTAATGTTCCCGACAATCTGTGTATATGGTGCTAACGTTCCCGGCAACCCGACAATGCTCCATCACATATACACATATTTCTGAAATAACATATAATAAATAATGAAGCACCGACGATGTCCCGGAACCCGACAATCCTCCATCACAGCAACGGCGATGCTCCATTGCGAAAGATATTTCAACATGTTGACGAGTGTTTCATTGTAGCACCGGCAAAACTCCATTGTCGGAGATATATCGGCAGTTGGACGAGTGTTTCATCGTAGCATCAACGAAGCTCCATTGTAGCTCAATCGCGCATCACACAGCTCAGTGGCGCTACATCGGAGCACTTAAGACTCCTTGCAGCCAGGGATGAATTTAGGGGGGGGGGGGGGCGAGGGGGGCTAGACCCCCCTAACAAATTGATTTTTATACTATGATTATGATTGTTGCAGCCAAAAACTTTCACTTCATATAAACTTTGCCCCCTCCATGAACAAACTTGCCCCCTTTATGCATGAATGATGGTTCCGTCCCTGCTTGCAGCAATGATGATGTTGTAACCTGGCGACCACGCTCACGCCCTCTCGCAGCATGCCTTGCATGCAAGAGCGCCACCATCGCAACCCCGGCGTCCTTCGCAGCAGCCCTGTGCTCACCCATGATAGGCTTGCAGCAAAACCTTAGGCCGTCTACAAACACCAGTCAGGAGAAGAGGGGTCACACAGAGCTAGCAGCAGCCATGGCGTTCATGTGGAAAAGAAAGTATGAGCGGGGCGAAGAATAACGTGATGATAAGGTTAGTTGAGGAGAGATGCGGTACGTGGGGCTGGGCAGTTGATCGAGCCATGCATAACGTGGGTGGTCACGTGGCAGGCAAACGAGACGGCTAATTTCTGGAAAGAAATCAGTTGGATGAATTTAAGTGTTTTCCTTATATAAAAGATACTCCTTCTATAAAAAATACTATAAAAGCATTTAGAGTAACTCCAATGGGGCAACCCATTTCGTCCGCCGCCTTCCGTTTGGCGCCGCGAGGATAAAACGGATGACCCAACACGCCGACCCATTGCCATAACTCGTCCGCGCCGACCCATTTCCGGCACAAATTTGAGATAGAAATGCATCGACGCGGACGCGAAAGGGACGCTCGTGCCCTCCCTATGTCTGCCCCAACCGCCCACGATCAATATTAATAATGACAGCCGCCCTCCTCGTGCCCATGCGTCAGCGGCCGCAGTCGGCCTTTTTTAATTCGTCGTGCTGTGGCTTCTGCCTAATTTGCTTCGAGAACCCACCATCCCCATCTCGCCACCTCGTCGGCGACCAAACCCTAGCACCATGGTCGGCTCCTTCCAATACAAGGGCAAGGCCCCGCTCTACCCCCACGCCATCTTTCCACCGACATCTTCCCGCCGGCCTCGCCAGCATGTGAACGTCTCGATGCACCAAGCGCGGTGGCACTAGGAGCACCGCGTGCCGCTGCCTTACCCCGATGTCACCCTCACGCACCACTGGCATGTGGATCCAGAGAGGATCCCGGTACTGGTCGTGCGCGGTCGGCATCTGCTGACGCCGGAGCAGCACCAAAACCCTGCGTACGCGGCCGACTCCCCCCACTGGGAGGTCTGGTTCACGGTCCCCTAGGACGGCCCTGCGCCTACGCTGGTCGACCTCACCGGCCCCGACACCCCGACACCGACTCCTAGGGCTGCCTCGTAGTTTAGTTTTTTATTTTTAATTAATTTAATGGGGACACGTGGACTTTAATGTTTAATTATGCTTATTTATTTTTTCGCACGTCGACAAAAATTGGTCGGGCCAGTGTCGGGCGCATGCGCCGACCCAAACGCCGAAGCGTACATTGGTGTCCGTTGGGCCGACCCAAACGAACAAAAAGCAGACAAAACAGCTATCCGTTTGGGTCGGCTGGTTGAAGTTGCTCTAACGGGCGATTCATTTCATCCGTCGCCGTCCGTTTGGGTCCGCGCGGACAGAAAGTTCGGCCCAACGCGCCGACCCAAATGGACGCGTGTCTGCTTTTTGTCCGCGTGCGGACCCATTCCATGCCCAATTTTGAGCCTGATTTGGGTCGGCGCGGACACAAAGCGGACGCGGACGACGTGTGCAAACTCCATCCCCTCGCGCGCTAGTCGGTGGCACATTGGTCATTCTCCACCCCTACCGACATCACGGGTTGTTGGAAATATGCCCTAGAGGCAATAATAAATTGGTTATTATTATATTTCCTTGTTCATGATAATCGTTTATTATCCATGCTAGAATTGTATTGATTGGAAACTCAAATACATGTGTGGATACATAGACAACACACTGTCTCTAGTGAGCCTCTAGTTGACTAGCTCGTTGATCATAGATGGTCAAGGTTTCCTGGCCATAGGCAAGTGTTGTCACTTGATAACGGGATCATTTCTGGTGGTGTACCAGGAGTGAAGAATGGGTTCCGGGGGTCCACCATGTGGGCCCACCCACCCCAATGGGTCTCATGGGCTGTGGGAGGACGTGGACCAGCCCTTAGTGGGTTGGCCGAAGCCTCCACTAAAGCCCAAAGCGGGTTGGAGGTGGGAAGGAAAGAAACCCAAGTGGGGAAGGGAGGAATCCTACTAGGAGTAGGATTGGAGGAGGACTCTTCCACCTCCTCCATTTCGGCCGAATCCTTTGAGGTTTTTTTGGCTGCCTCCTCCCCTCCCTCCCTCCTATATATACTAGAGGATTTAGAGGGGAGATATAACCCTAATTGCCATGTGCTCCCTCTACTTCTCTCTAGATCTGTTTCTGCTCTAGTCTAGTTCGGTGGTGCTTAGGCGAAACTGTGCTGGATTAGTTCACCACCACCACCACCACGCCGCCGTGTTGGAGAACTCATCTACCTCTCCGCCCCTCTTGCTGGATCAAGAAGGCGGCGATCGTCATCGAGTTGTACGTGTGCTGAACGCGGAGGTGACGTCCGTTTGGCACTAGATCGGGATGGATCGTGATGGGATCGCGGGACAGATCTTGATGAGATCGCGGGACGGGCTGCGATTTGGATCGCGAAGATGTTCCACTACATCAATCGCATTATATACGCTTCCGCTTAGCAATCTACAAGGGTATGTAGGTTCACTCTCCCCTCTCGTAGATGATCATCACCATGGATAGGTATTGCGTGTGCGTAGAATTTTTTTTGTTTCCCATGCGACGTTCCCCAACAATGGCATTATGAGCTAGGTTCATGTGTAGATGAAATCTCGAGTAGAACACAAAAGAGTTTGTGGGCGTTGATGTTCAATGTGCTGCCCTCCTTAGTATTTTCTTGATACGGCGGCATTGTTGGATTGAAGCGGCATGGACCAACTTTACTCGTACGCTTACGAGAGACTGGTTTCATCGACTGACATGCAACTTGTTGCATAAAGATGACTGGCGGGTGTCAGTTTCTTTAATTTTAGTTTAATAGGATTTGACCGAGGCGGTCCTTGGAGAAGGTTAAATAGCAATTTGCATATCACCATTGTGGCTTTTCGTAAGTAAGATGCGATCATACTAGATACCCATAGCAGCCACGTAAAACATGCAACAACAAACTAAAGGACATCTAACTTGTTTTTGCAGGGTATGCTTGTGATGTGATATGTCCAATGACATGTTATGATATATTGGATGTATGAGATGATCATGTTGTAATAGTTTAATACCGACTTGCACGTCGATGCTGCGGCAGCCGACATGAGCCATAGGGTTGTCTTTAAATTTATTTTGCGCTTGCAGATGCTCTTGCTATATTGCTAGGGAGTAGCTTTAGTAGTAACAACATAGATAGCGCGACAACCTTGATGGCAACACAATGGTGGTGATCATGATGATGGGTATCATGGTGTGGCACCAGTGACGATGGAGATCATGCCGGTGCTTTGATGATGGAGATCAAGAAGCACAAGTTCATGGCCATATCATGTCACTTATGATTTGCATGTGATGTTAATCCTTTTATGCACCTTGTTTTGCTTAGGAGGACGGTAGCATTATAAGGTGATCCCTCACTAAAATTTTAAGGTAAAATTGTGTTCTCCCCGACTGTGCACCGTTACGACAATTCGTCATTTCGATACACCACGTGATGATCGGGTGTGATAGACTCAACATTCACATACAACAGGTGCAAAACAGTTGCACACGCGGAACACTCGGGTTAAACTTGACGGGCCTAGCATGTACAGACATGGCCTCGGAACACAAGAGACCGAAAGGTCGAGCATGAATCATATAGTTGATATGATCAACATGGAGATGTTCACCACTTAAACTATACTCAACTCACTTGATGATCGGACTTGAGTTAGTGAATTTGGATCATGCGACATTCGAATGACTAGAGGGATGTCAATTCGAGTGGGAGTTCTTAAGTAATATGATTAATTGAACTCATTATCATGAACATAGTCAAGTGGTCTTTGCAAATTATATTGTAGCTTGCGTTGTAGCTCTACTGTTTTTAATATGTTCCTAGAGAAATCTTAGTTGAAAGATAATAGTAGAAATTATGCGGTCTGGGTCCGTAAACTGAGGATTGTCCTCATTGCTGCACAGAGGACCTATGTCCTTAATGCACCACTCGGTGTGTTGAACCCCGAACGTCGTATGTGGATGTTGCAAACATCTGACATACATGTTTTTGATGACTACGTGATAGTTCAGTGCATAATGCTTAACGGCTTAGAATTGAGGCGCCAAAGACATTTTGAATGTCATAGAACATATGCGATGTTCCAAGAGCTGAAATTGGGATTTCAGGCTCGTGCCCACGTCAAGAGGTATGAGACCTCCGACAAGATTCTTTGTCTACAAAGTAAGGGAGAAAATCTCAATCGTTGAGCATGTGCTCAGATTGTCTCAGTGCTTCAATCACTTGAATCGAGTGGGAGTTAATCTTCTAGATGAGATAGTGATGGTTCTCCAAAGTCACTGCCACCAAGCTACTAGAGCTTCGTGATGAACTATAACATATCAGGGATAGATATGATGATCCTTGAGCTATTCGCGACATTTGACACCGCGAAAGTATAAATCAAAAGGGAGCATCAGTTGTTGATGGTTAGTAAAACCACTAGTTTCAAGAAGGGCAAGGGCAACAAGGGATACTTAATGAAACAACAAACCAATTGCTGCTCTAGTGAAGAGACCCAAGGTTGAACCCAAACCTGAGACTAAGTGCTTCTGTAATGAGGGGAACGGTCATTGAAGAGGAACTACCCTAGATACTGTTGGGGAACGTCGCATGGGAAACAAAAATTTTCCTACGCGCACGAAGACCTATCATGGTGATGTCCATCTACGAGAGGGGATGTGTGATCTACGTACCCTTGTAGACCGTACAGCAGAAGCGTTAGTGAACGCGGTTGATGTAGTGGAACGTCCTCACGTCCCTCGATCCGCCCCGCGAACCGTCCCGCGATCAGTCCCACGATCTAGTGCCGAACGGACGACACCTCCGCGTTCAGCACACGTACAGCTCGACGATGATCTCGGCCTTCTTGATCCAGCAAGAGAGACGGAGAGGTAGAAGAGTTCTCCGGCAGCATGACGGCGCTCCGGAGGTTGGTGATGATCTCGTCTCGGCAGGGCTCCGCCCGAGCTCCCCAGAAACGCGATCTAGAGGTAAAACCGTGGAGATATGTGGTCGGGCTGCCGTGGCAAAGTTGTCCCAAATCAGCCCTAAAACCTCCGTATATATAGGGGGAGGAGGGGGAGCCTTGCCTTTGGGTCCAAGGACTCCCAAGGGGGTCGGCCGAGCCTAAGGGGGGAACCCTCCCCTTCCAAACCGAGTCCAACTAGGTTTGGAAGGAGGAGTCCTTCCCCCTTTTCCCACCTCCTCTTTTTTTTTCCTTTCTCTTTGATTTTCTTCCTATGGCGCATAGGGCCTTCTTGGGCTGTCCCACCAGCCCACTAAGGGCTGGTTGGCCACCCCCAAGGCCTATGGGCTTCCCCGGGGTGGGTTGCCCCCCCGGTGAACTCCCGGAACCCATTCGTCATTCCCGGTACATTCCCGGTAACTCCGAAAACCTTCCGGTAATCAAATGAGGTCATCCTATATATCAATCTTCGTTTCCGGACCATTCCGGAAACCCTCGTGACGTCCGTGATCTCATCCGGGACTCCGAACAACATTCGGTAACCAACCATATAACTCAAATACGCATAAAACAACGTCGAACCTTAAGTGTGCAGACCCTGCGGGTTCGAGAACTATGTAGACATGACCCGAGAGACTCCTAGGTCAATATCCAATAGCGGGACCTGGATGCCCATATTGGATCCTACATATTCTACGAAGATCTTATCGTTTGAACCTCAGTGCCAAGGATTCATATAATCCCGTATGTCATTCCCTTTGTCCTTCGGTATGTTACTTGCCCGAGATTCGATCGTCAGTATCCGTATACCTATTTCAATCTCGTTTACCGGCAAGTCTCTTTACTCGTTCCGTAATACAAGATCCCGCAACTTACATTAAGTCACATTGCTTGCAAGGCTTGTGTGTGATGTTGTATTACCGAGTGGGCCCCGAGATACCTCTCCGTCACACGGAGTGACAAATCCCAGTCTTGATCCATACTAACTCAACGAACACCTTCGGAGATACCTGTGGAGCATCTTTATAGTCACCCAGTTACGTTGCGACGTTTGATACACACAAAGTATTCCTCCGGTGTCAGTGAGTTACATGATCTCATGGTCATAGGAACAAATACTTGACACGCAGAAAACAGTAGCAACAAAATGACACGATCAACATGCTACGTCTATTAGTTTGGGTCTAGTCCATCACGTGATTCTCCTAATGACGTGATCCAGTTATCAAGCAAGAACACCTTGTTCATAATCAGAAGACACTGACTATCTTTGATCAACTGGCTAGCCAACTAGAGGCTTGCTAGGGACAGTGTTTTGTCTATGTATCCACACATGTATTTAAGTCTTCATTCAATACAATTATAGCATGGATAATAAATGATTATCTTGATACAGGAATTATAATAATAACTATATTTATTATTGCCTCTAGGGCATAATTCCAACAGTCTCCCACTTGCACTAGAGTCAATAATCTAGCCCTCACATCATCATGTGAATTACATTGTAATAAATCTAACACCCATACAGTTCTGGTGTTGATCATGCTTTGCCCGTGGAAGAGGTTTAGTCAGCGGGTCTGCTACATTCAGATCCGTGTGCACTTTGCATATATTCACGTCCTCCCCTTCGACGTAGTCGCGGATGAGGTTGAAGCGTCGTTTGATGTGTCTGGACTTCTTGTGAAACCGTGGTTCCTTTGCTAGAGCAATGGCACCCGTGTTGTCACAGAACAAGGTTATTGGATTCAGTGCGCTTGGCACCACTCCAAGATCCGTCATGAACTGCTTCATCCAGACACCCTCCTTAGCCGCCTCCGAGGCAACCATGTACTCCGCTTCACATGTAGAATCTGCTACGACGCTCTGCTTGGAACTGCACCAGCTTACCGCACCCCTATTAAGAATAAATACGTATCCGGTCTGCGACTTAGAGTCGTCCGGATCTGTGTCAAAGCTTGCATCGACGTAACCTTTTACGGCGAGCTCTTCGTCACCTCCATACACGAGAAACATCTCCTTAGTCCTTTTCAGGTACTTCAGGATATTCTTGACCGCCGTCCAGTGATCCACTCCTGGATTACTCTGGAACCTACCTGCCATACTTATGGCCAGGCTAACGTCCGGTCTAGCGCATAGCATTGCATACATGATAGAACCTATGGCTGAAGCATAGGGGACGGTGCTCATATGCTCTCTATCCTCATCAGTTGCTGGGCACTGAGTCTTACTCAATCTCGTACCTTGTAAAACTGGCAAGAACCCTTTCTTGGACTGTTCCATTTTGAACCTCTTCAAAACTTTATCAAGGTATGTGCTTTGTGAAAGTCCTATCAGGCGTTTTGATCTATCCCTGTAGATCTTAATGCCTAGAATGTAAGCAGCTTCTCCTAGGTCCTTCATAGAGAAACTTTTATTCAAGTAATCCTTTATGCTCTCCAAAAACTCTACGTTGTTTCCAATCAGCAATATGTCATCCACATATAATATTAGAAACGCCACAGAGCTCCCACTCACTTTCTTGTAAATACAAGATTCTCCAACCACTTGTATAAACCCAAATGCTTTGATCACCTCATCAAAGCGTTTGTTCCAACTCCGAGATGCTTGCACCAGTCCATAAATGGATCGCTGGAGCTTGCACACCTTGTTAGCATTCTTAGGATCGACAAAACCTTCGGGTTGCATCATATACAACTCTTCCTTAAGGAAACCGTTAAGGAACGCCGTTTTGACATCCATCTGCGAGATTTCATAATCGAAAAATGCAGCTATTGCTAACATGATTCTGACGGACTTAAGCATCGCTACGGGTAAGAATGTCTCATCGTAGTCAACTCCTTGAACTTGTGAAAAAACCCTTTGCCACAAGTCGAGCTTTATAAACGGTCACATTGCCGTCAGCGTCCATCTTCCTCTTAAAGATCCATTTGTTCTGAATAGCCTTGCGGCCCTCAGGTAGTACTTCCAAAGTCCACACTTTGTTCTCATACATGGATCCTATCTCGGACTTCATGGCTTCTAGCCATTTGTTGGAATCTGGGCCCACCATTGCTTCTTCATAATTTACAGGTTCATTGTTGTCTAACAACATGATTGATAAGACGGGATTACCGTACCACTCTGGAGCAGCACGTGGTCTCGTCGACCTGCGTGGTTCGACAGAAACTTGAACCAGAGTTTCATGATCATCATCATTAACTTCCTCCTCAACCGGCGTCGCAACGACAGAGGTTTCCCCTTGCCCTGCGCCACCATCCAGAGGGATGAGAGGTTCGTCAACCTCATCAAGTTCTATCTTCCTCCCACTCAATTCTCTCGAGAGAAACTCCTTCTCGAGAAAAGCTCCGTTTTTAGCAACAAACACTTTGCCCTCGGATTTGAGATAGAAGGTGTACCCAACTGTCTCTTTTGGGTAACCTATGAAGATGCACTTTTCCGCTTTGGGTTCCAGCTTTTCAGGCTGAAGCTTTTTGACATAAGCATCACATCCCCAAACTTTAAGAAACGACAACTTTGGCCTTTTGCCATACCACAGTTCGTATGGTGTCGTCTCAACGGATTTTGATGGTGCCCTATTTAAAGTGAATGCAGCTGTTTCTAATGCATAACCCCAAAACGATAACGGCAAATCGGTAAGAGACATCATAGATCGCACCATCTCCAATAAAGTATGATTACGACGTTTGGACACACCATTATGCTGTGGTGTTCCATGCGGTGTCAACTATGAAACGATTCCACATTGTCTTAAGTGAGCACCAAACTCGAAACTCAGATATTCACCCCCACGATCAGACCGTAGGAACTTGATCTTCTTGTTACGATGATTTCGACTTCACTCTGAAATTGCTTGAACTTTTCAAATGTTTCAGACTTGTGCTTCATTAAGTAGACATAACCATATCTAGTCAAATCGTCAGTGAAGGTGAGAAAATAACGATATCCGTTGCGTGCCTCTACGCTCATCGGACCACACACATCGGTATGTATGATTTCCAACAAGTCACTAGCACGCTCCATTGTTCCGGAGAACGGAGTTTTAGTCATCTTGCCCATGAGGCATGGTTCGCACGTGTCAAGTGAATCAAAGTCAAGTGACTCCAAAAGTCCATCGGCATGGAGTTTCTTCATGCGCTTTACACCAATATGACCTAAGCGGCAATGCCATAAAAATATGGCGCTATCATTGTTAACTCTAACTCTTTTGGTCCCAATGTTATGTATGTGTGTATCACTATCAAGATTCAATATGAACAATCCTCTCACATTGGGTGCATGACCATAAAAGATGTTACTCATAGAAATAGAACAACCATTATTCTCTGACTTAAAAGAGTAACCGTCTCGCAATAAACAAGATCCAGATATAATGTTCATGCTCAACGCAGGCACTAAATAACAATGATTCAAGTTCATAACTAATCCTGATGGTAACTGAAGTGAAACTGTGCCGACGGCGATTGCATCAACCTTGGAACCATTTCCTACGCGCATCGTCACTTCATCTTTCGCCAGCCTTCGTCTATTCCGTAGTTCCTGTTTCGAGTTGCAAATATGAGCAACAGAACCGGTATCGAATACCCAGGCACTACTACGAGAGCCGGTTAAGTACACATCAATAACATGTATATCAAATATACCTGATTTTTCTTTGGCCGCCTTCTTATCAGCCAGATACTTGGGGCAATTGCTCTTCCAGTGACCCATACCCTTGCAATAGTAACACTCTGTTTCAGGCTTAGGTCCAGCTTTGCGTTTCTTCGTTGGATTGGCAACAGGCTTGCCGCTCTTCTTTGAATTGCCCTTCTTGCCTTTGCCGTTTCTCTTGAAACTAGTGGTCTTATTCACCATCAACACTTGATGCTCTTTACGGAGTTCAGACTCTGCAACTTTCAGCATCGCAAACAACTCGCCGGGAGACTTGTTCATCCCTTGCATGTTGTAGTTCAACAATAAGCCTTTATAGCTTGGCGGCAGTGATTGAAGGATTTTGTCAGTGATAGCTTCTTGCGGGAGTTCAATCCCCAGCTCAGCTAGACGGTTTGAGTACCCAGACATTTTGAGCACATGTTCACTGACAGATGAGTTCTCCTCCATCTTGCAAGCATAGAATTTATCGGAGGTCTCATACCTCTCGATCCGGGCATTCTTCTGAAAGATCAACTTCAACTCTTGGAACATGTCAAATGCTCCATGACGCTCAAAGCGACGTTGAAGTCCCGGTTCTAAGCCATACAAGACTGCACATTGAACTACTGAGTAGTCCTCCTTACGTCCTAACCAAGCGTTCTTAACATCCTGATCACCTGTAGCGGGTGGTTCATCTCCTAGCGCAACATTAAGGACATAATCCTTCTTCCCAGCTTGTAAGATTAGCTTAAGATTACGAGCCCAGTCTACAAAGTTGCTTCCATCATCTTTCAACTTAGCTTTCTCTAGGAACGTATTAAAATTCAGGGTGACTGTCGCGTGAGCCATGATCTACAACACAAATATATTCAAAGTGGACTAAGACTATGTTCAAGATAATTAGAGTTTAACTTAATCAAATTATTCGCTAAACTCCCACTCAAAAAGTACATCTCTCTAGTCATTTGAGTGGTTCATGATCCACTTACACTAGCTCAAGTCCGATCATCACGTGAGTTGAGTATAGTTTCAGTGGTAAGCATCCCTATGCTAATCGTATCATCTATATGATTCATGATCGACCTTTCGGTCTCATGTGTTCCGAGGCCATGTCTGCACTTGCTAGGCTCGTCAAGCTTAACCAGAGTGTTCCGCGTGCGCAACTGTTTTGCACCCGTTGTATGTGAACGTTGAGTCTATCACACCCGATCATCACGTGGTGTCTCGAAACGACGAACTGTAGCAATGGTGCACAGTCGGGGAGAACACAATTTCGTCTTGAGATTTTAGTGAGAGATCACCTCATAATGCTACCGTCGTTCTAAGCAAAATAAGGTGCATAAAAGGATTAACATCACATGCAATTCATAAGTGACATGATATGGCCATCATCACGTGCTCCTTGATCTCCATCACCAAAGCACCGGCACGATCTTCTTGTCCCCGGCGCCACACCATGATCTCCATCAACGTGTCGCCATCGGGGTTGTCGTGCTACTCATGCTATTACTACTAAAGCTACATCCTAGCAAAATAGTAAACGCATCTGCAAGCACAAACGTTAGTATAAAGACAACCCTATGGCTCCTGCCGGTTGCCGTACCATCGACGTACAAGTCGATATTATCTATTACAACATGATCATCTCATACATCCAATAAATCACATCACATCGTTGGCCATATCACATCACAAGCATACCCTGCAAAAACAAGTTAGACGTCCTCTAATTTTGTTGTTGCATGTTTTACGTGGTGACCATGGGTATCTAGTAGGATCGCATCTTACTTACGCAAACACCACAACGGAGATATATGAGTTGCTATTTAACCTCATCCAAGGACCTCCTCGGTCAAATACGATTCAACTAAAGTTGGAGAAACTGACACCCGCCAGTCATCTTTGAGCAACGGAGTTACTCGTAGCGATGAAACCAGTCTCTCGTAAGCGTACGAGTAATGTCGGTCCGAGCCGCTTCGATCCAATAATACCGTGGAATCAAGAAAAGACT
This sequence comes from Hordeum vulgare subsp. vulgare, assembly GCF_904849725.1. Classification (NCBI taxonomy): domain Eukaryota; kingdom Viridiplantae; phylum Streptophyta; class Magnoliopsida; order Poales; family Poaceae; genus Hordeum; species Hordeum vulgare. The sequence continues at coordinate 370,183,825 of NC_058523.1, forward strand.
AAGGAGGGCAGCAAAACGCACATCACCGCCCACAAAATTTTTTGTGTTCTACTCGAAAGACATCTACGCATGAACCTAGCTCATGATGCCACTGTTGGGGAACGTCGCATGGGAAACAAAAAATTTCCTACGCGCACGAAGACCTATCATGGTGATGTCCATCTACGAGAGGGGATGTGTGATCTACGTACCCTTGTAGACCGTACAACAGAAACGTTAGTGAACGCGGTTGATGTAGTGGAACGTCCTCACGTCCCTCGATCCGCCCCGCGAACCGTCCCGCGATCAGTCCCACGATCTAGTGCCGAACGGACGGCACCTCCGCGTTCAGCACACGTACAGCTCGACGATGATCTCGCCCTTCTTGATCCAACAAGAGAGACGGAGAGGTAGAAGAGTTCTCCGGCAGCGTGACGGCACTCCGGAGGTTGGTGATGATCTCGTCTCGGCAGGGCTCCGCCCGAGCTCCGCAGAAACGCGATCTAGAGGTAAAACCGTGGAGATATGTGGTCAGGCTGCCGTGGCAAAGTTGTCCCAAATCAGCCCTAAAACCTCCGTATATATAGGGGGAGGAGGGGGAGCCTTGCCTTGGGGTCCAAGGACTCCCAAGGGGGTCGGCCGAGCCTAAGGGGGGAACCCTCCCCTTCCAAACCGAGTCCAACTAGGTTTGGAAGGAGGAGTCCTTCCCCCTTTTCCCACCTCCTCTTTTTTTCTTTTCTCTTTGATTTTCTTCCTATGGCACATAGGGCCTTCTTGGGCTGTCCCACCAGCCCACTAAGGGCTGGTGCGCCACCCCCAAGGCCTATGGGCTTCCCCGGGGTGGGTTGCCCCCCCGGTGAACTCCCGGAACCCATTCGTCATTCCCGGTAACTCCGAAAACCTTCCGGTAATCAAATGAGGTCATCCTATATATCAATCTTCGTTTCCGGACCATTCCGGAAACCCTCGTGACGTCTGTGATCTCATCCGGGACTCCGAACAACATTCGGTAACCAACCATATAACTCAAATACGCATAAAACAACGTCGAACCTTAAGTGTGCAGACCCTGCGGGTTCGAGAACTATGTAGACATGACCCGAGAGACTCCTAGGTCAATATCCAATAGCGGGACCTGGATGCCCATATTGGATCCTACATATTCTACGAAGATCTTATCGTTTGAACCTCAGTGCCAAGGATTCATATAATCCCGTATGTCATTCCCTTTGTCCTTCGGTATGTTACTTGCCCGAGATTCGATCGTCAGTATCCGTATACCTATTTCAATCTCGTTTACCGGCAAGTCTCTTTACTCGTTCCGTAATACAAGATCCCGCAACTTACATTAAGTCACATTGCTTGCAAGGCTTGTGTGTGATGTTGTATTACCGAGTGGGCCCCGAGATACCTCTCCGTCACACGGAGTGACAAATCCCAGTCTCGATCCATACTAACTCAACGAACACCTTCGGAGATACCTGTAGAGCATCTTTATAGTCACCCAGTTACGTTGCGACGTTTGATACACACAAAGTATTCCTCCGGTGTCAGTGAGTTATATGATCTCATGGTCATAGGAACAAATACTTGACACGCAGAAAACAGTAGCAACAAAATGACACGATCAACATGCTACGTCTATTAGTTTGGGTCTAGTCCATCACGTGATTCTCCTAATGACGTGATCCAGTTATCAAGCAACATCACCTTGTTCATAATCAGAAGACACTGATTATCTTTGATCAACTGGCTAGCCAACTAGAGGCTTGCTAGGGACAGTGTTTTGTCTATGTATCCACACATGTATTTAAGTCTTCATTCAATACAATTATAGTATGGATAATAAACGATTATATTGATACAGGAATTATAATAATAACTATATTTATTATTGCATCTAGGGCATAATTCCAAGAGATACTTGGTAGATGAGAATGCTGGCAAAGTCTTCAAAAGTATATTGGATATACATGATATTGATGTGTAGTTTACGAGTACTCCTAGTAGCACCAGGGTATTAGATACCGATTCAGTTGCGAAGTGTAAGTAACTCGAAATAAAAGCTATGTAATAAACGAAGATTAGCTAAAGGCGAGGTGACGATGGTTGTTGGAAGTGTTTCCAAAGTTGATGTGATCACCATCGCACGCTCCTTCTAACATCGAGATTAGTGTTGAACCTAAATAAATGTTATTTGGTGTTTGCATTGAGCATGAACATGATTAGATCATGTTTATTGCAATATGATTATTCATTTAAAGAAAATAATGGTTATTCTGTGCTTGAATAAATACCGTCAATGGTTTATTGAATCTCGATCGTAGTGATACACATGTTCATGATATTGTTGCAAAAAGATACAAAATAGTAATGATAGTACCACTCACTTGTGGCACTCCCGCTTGAGTCATATTGGTGTAAAACGCATGAATAAGCTCCATACTGATGGATCTTTGGACTCACTCATTTTTGAATCGTTTGAGACATGCGAACCATGCCTATTGGTGTCAACGCATGAAGAAACTCCATGCAGATGGATTGTTTAGACTCACTTGATTTTGAATCACTCGAGACATGCAAATCATACGACATGGGCAAGATGACTGAAGGCCTCATTTTCGAGTGAGATGGAACAAGAAACTAACTTATTGGAAGTAATACATTTTGATGTATGCAGTTCAATGAGTGCTGAGGCACAGAGTGGATATCGTTATGTTCTTACTTCAAAGATGATTTGAGTAGATACTAGTGTATTTTCTTGATGAAACACACGTCTGAATTATTGAAAGGTTCAAGTAATTTCAGAGTGAAGTTGAAGATCGTCGCGACAAGAGGATAAAATGTGTACGATATGGTCATAGAGATGAATATCCAAGTTGCGAGTTTGGTACACAATCAAGACAATGTGAAAATTGTTTCACATCTCATGCCACCTGGAACACCATAGTGTGATGGTGTGTCTGAACGTCATAGCCGCGCCCTATTTGATATGGTGCATACTATGATGTCTCTTATGAATTACCACTATTGTTTATGGGTTAGGCATTAGAGACAACCGCATTCACTTTAAATAGGGCGCCACGTAATTCCGTTGAGATGACACCATATGAACTATGGTTTGGAGAAACCTAAACTGTCATTTCTTAAAAGTTTGGGGCTGCGATGCTTATGTGAAAAAGTTTCCGCCTGATAAGCTCGAACCCAAAGCGGATAAATGCATCTTCATAGGACACCCAAAATAGTTGGGTATACCTCCTATCTCAGATCCAGAAGCAAAAATTTTGTTTCTAGAAACGGGTCCTTTCTCGAGGAAAAGTTTCTCTCTAAAGAATTGAGTGGGAGGATGGTGGAAACTTGATGAGGTTATTGAACCGTCACTTCAACCAGTGTGTAGCAGGGCGCAGAAAGTTGTTCGTGTTGCGCCTATACCAATTGAAGTGGAAGCTAATGATAGTGATCATGAAACTTCGGATCAAGTTACCACAAACCTCGTAGGTCGACAAGGTCACGTACTACCACTGAGTGGTACGGTAACCCTGTCTTGGAGGTCATGTTGTTGGACAACAATGAACCTAAGAGCTATGAAGAAGCGATGGTGGGCCCGGATTCCGGCAAATGGCTCGAGGCCATGAAATCCGAGAGAGGATCCATGTATGAAAACAAAGTGTAGACTTTGGAAGAACTACTTGATGGTCGTAAGACTATTAAGTACACATAGATCTTTAAAAGGAAGATATACGATGATTGTGAAAAGTCAGCATTAAGAAAGCTCGACTTGTCGCAAAGATGTTCCCGGAAAGTTCACAGAGTTGACTATGATGAGACTTTCTCACTCGTAGCGATGCTAAAAGTCTGTTGGAATTATGTTAGCACATGCTGCATTATTTATGGAATCTTGCAGATAGGATGTCAAAACATTGTTTCCTCGACGGTTTCCTTGAGGAAAGGTTGTATGTGATACAACCAGAAGGTTTTGTCGATCCTAAGGATGCTAAAAAGTATGCAAGCTCCAGCGATCCTTCTATGGACTGGAGCAAGTATCTCGGAGTTGGAATAGGTACTTTGATGAGTGATCAAAGCTTTTGGATTTATACAAAGTTTATGAGAAACTTGTATTTCCAAGTAAGTGAGTGGGAACACTATAGAATTTCTGATGAGTATATGTGGTTGACATATTGTTGATCAAAAATAATGTAGAATTTCTGGAAAGCATAAAGGGTTGTTTGAAAGGAGTTTTTCAAATGAAAACCTGGATTAAGCTACTTGAACATTGGGAATCAAGATCTATGGAGATAGATCAAAGTGCTTAATAAAAGTTTCAACAAAATGTATGACTTGACAAGTTTTTGAAGGAGTTCAAAATAGATCGGCAAAGAAGTAATTCTTGGTTGTATTGTAAGGTGTAAATTTGAGTAAGACTCAAATCCCAACCACGACAGAAGAAAGAGAAAGGACGAAGGTCATACCCTATGCCTTAGCCGTAGGCTCTAAAGGATGCCATGCTGTGTACGCACCTGATGTGTGCCTTGCCATGAATCTGTCAAGGGGTACAGAAGTGATCCAGGAATGGATTACTGGACAACGGTCAAAAGTTATCCTTAGTAACTAGTGGACTAAGGAATGTTCTCGATTATGGAGGTGATTGAAGAGTTCGTTGTAAAGAGTTACGTCGATGCAAGCTTGGACACTAATCCGGATGACTCTGAATAGTAAACCGGATTCATAAAGTGGAGCAGTCATTTGGAATTGTTCCAAATGGTGCGTGGTAGCAGCATCTATAGGACGACATAGAGATTTGTAAAGCACACGCATATCTGAAAGGTTCAGACCCATTGACTAAAACCCTCACTCACAAGCAAGACATGATCGAACCCCAGAACTATATGGGTGTTAGATTCATTACAATCACACAACGATGTGAACAAGATTATTGACTCTAGTGCAAGTGGGAGACTGTTGGAAATAATCCCTAGAGGCAATAATAAATTGGTTATTATTATATTTCCTTGTCCATGATAATATTTTATTATCCATGCTAGAATTATATTGATTGGAAACTCAAATACATGTGTGGATACATAGACAACACACTGTCCCTAGTGAGCCTCTAGTTGACTAGCTCGTTGATCTAAGATGGTCAAGGTTTCCTGGCCATAGGCAAGTGTTGTCACTTGATAACGGGATCAGATCATTAGGAGAATGATGTGATGGACAAGACCCAAACTATAAACGTAGCATATGATCGTGTCAGTTTATTGCTACCGTTTTGTGCATGTCAATGTATCTGTTCCTATGACCATAAGATCATGCAACTCCCGGACACCGGAGGTATACCTTGTGTGTATCAAATGTTGCAACGTTATTGGGTGACTATAAAGGTGCTCTACAGGTATCCCCAAAGGTGTCTGTTGGGTTGGCATGGGTCAAGACTGAGATTTATCACTCCATATGACGGAGAGGTTTCTCGGGGCCCACTCGGTAATACAACATCATACTAAGCCTTGCAAGCAATGTGACTAAAGAGTTAGTCACAGGATCTTGTATTATGGAACGAGTAAAGAGACTTGCCAGTAACAATATTGAACTAGGTATGGAGATAGCTCCATACCGACGATCGAATCTCGGGCAAGTAACGTACCGAAGGACAAAGGGAACAACATACAGTATTAACATACGAATCTCGGGCAAGTAACATACGAAGGACAAATGGAATGATATACGAAATTGTGTGAATCCTTGACATAGAGGTTCAACCGATAGAGATCTTCGTAGAATATGTAGGATCCAATATGTACATCCAGGTCCCGCTATTGGTTATTGACCGGAGAGTGTCTCAGGTCATGTCTGCATAGTTCTCGAACCCGCAGGGTCTACACACTTAAGGTTCAGTGACGTTTCGGTATAGTTGAGTTATAGGTGTTGGTGACCTAAGGTTGTTCGGAGTCCCGGATGAGATATCGGACATCATGAGGAGCTCTTGAATGGTTCGTAGGTAAAGATTGATATATAGGAAAGTGGTTTTTGAACTCCGGAAAAGTTTCAGACATTTCTGGTAGTGTAGCGGGAGTGACAAATGGGTTCTTGGGGTCCACCAGGTGGGGCCCAACCACCCCAAAGGGTCTCATGGGCTGTGGGAGGACGTGGACCAGCCCTTAGTCGGCTGGCTGAAGCCTCCACTAAAGCGCAAGGCGAATTGGAGGTGGGAAGGAAAGAAACCCAAGTAGGGAAGGGAGGAATCCTACTAGGAGTAGGATTGGAGGTGGACTCTTCCACCTCCTCCACTTCGGCCGAACCCTTTGAGGGTTTTTTGTCTGCCTCCTCCCCTCCCTCTCTCCTATATATACTAGAGGATTTAGAGTCGAGAGCTAACCCTAATTGCCACGTGCTCCCTCTACTTCTCTCTAGATCTGTTTCTCCTCTAGTGTAGTTTGGCGGTGCTTAGGTGAAACCCTGCTGGATTAGTTCACCACCACCACCATCACACTGCCGTGCTGGAAAACTCATCTACATCTGCACCGCCTTGCTAGATCAAGAAGGCGGGGATCGTCATCGAGTTGTACGTGTGCTGAACGAGGAGGTGCCGTCCGTTCGGCACTAGATCGGGATTGATCGTGATGGGATCGTGGGACAGATCGTGATGAGATCGCAGGACGGGCTGTGATTTGGATCGCAAAGATTCTGCACTACATCAACTGCGTTATATACGCTTTTTCTTAGTGATCTACAAGGGTATGTAGATTCACTCTCCCCTCTCGTAGATGATCATCACCACGGATAGGTATTGCGTGTGTGTAGGATTTTTTTGTCTCCCTTGCGACGTTCCCCAACACCGACTGCTAGCCCTCGCCTTGCACCTAGCTCGTTAACGCTGCACCCAGTTCTGGCGCCTCCTCCCATACCTTCCTAGCTCTTAGCCACGCTGCCGGCTGCATCGCTGCCAGGCCACCGTAGCTTCCCCTACCCTAATCCGTCGTCGTCGGTCAGCTTCTTCGTCCATGCCCGCAAGCTATTCGGGAATTTGCCTCAAGGTACAAATGGACTGCCCCGATGAGTTCTTTTCCCATAATGTTCTGTGCGAATCCAACGACTCCTCATCCGACGATGAGGAGGTGCTACTTGCCATGTTAGTCCATGACCACCTTAATTGGCAACGACCGTTGTTCCGGGGCTTGATTTTGGGGCATGTTTCGGCGTTGAATCGCAACCGAGAGAGCGTCCATTTCCTTCTATGGGAGGACTACTTTGACACAACCAATCCGCTGTTCAAACATCAGAAATATCGTCACGGCGTTCCCGTATGGCTAGGCATGTTTTCAACCGGATTCAGGAGGGGTGTGGTCGGATACGATGACTACTTCGAGTGCAAAGATAATGCCATTGGAAACATTGACTTCTCATCTGATCAGAAATGCACTACACCTATTCGAATGCTTGCTTACGGAGTACCCGATGATCTTATCGATGAGTACGTTCATATGAGTGAGTCTACGTGCCTAGAGACGTTGTAGAGAGTCTGCAAGGCTGTGGTTGCCGTGTTTGGCCCTGAGTACTTGAGAGAGCCGACTAGTGCAGAGCCAACCCGCTTGATGGCGACCAATGCTTGTCGGGACTTCCCAGGGATGCTTGGCAACATAGACTGCATGCACCGGGAGTGGAGGAACTGTCCTTCTGCTTGGCAAGGCCAATACAAGGGCCATGTCAAGGCCTGAAGTGTCATACTTGAGGTCGTGACCTCTCAAGATCTCTGGATTTGGCTCTCTTTCTTTGGCATGGCCGGATCACACAATGATATCAATGTGCTTCAACGTTCGTTGGTGTTTGCGAGGCTTGCCGAAGGCAACAGCCCGCCGATCAATGTTAACATCAACGTTCACAACTACAACAAAGGATACTATCTAGCTGACGGAATCTATCCACAGTGGACCACTATTGTGAAGACATTCTCCAACCCTGCGGGAGAGAAGAGGAAAAGATTTGCCCAAGAGCAAGAGAGTGCTAGGAAAGATGTCAAGCGTGCCTTTAGTGTTTTGCAATCTCGATGGGGCATAGTTGAGTATCCTGCTAGAACTTGGAGCACTAAGAAGTTGTGGCAAGTGATGATTGCTTGTGTGACCATGCACAATATGATCATAGAGGATGAGCGCCCGGAACGTCTCCATGATCAAGGGTTTGAGTTTCAGGGTGACAATGTGGTGCCTCAACATGGCGGAGAAGCGACATCGTTTGCACAGTTCACTCAATTTCATAATGAAATACCCGATTGGGAAACTTATATTCAGTTGCAAGATGACTTGGTTAAGAATATGTGGGATCATGTTGGCAACCAATAGGTGTATCTTTTAGACAATTTAATTTTTATTGGGCTTGTAAAACTTTGCTATATTTTATTTCGGTTGTGAAACAATGCTATTTCATTTGCTTTTGAAAAATATGGAAAATGTTTGTATTTTTTAAAAACCGGCGGCTAGCCGGCCACGCGGACAAATATGGGTCGACGCATTGCGCGCGCTACCAACCCAAATCATAGACCGGACGGACACACAGCCGACGGACGATCCAAACGGATGAAAAGCAAACAAAATCGCCGTCCATTTGGGTCGGCCGGTTGGATTTGCTCTTAGATCACTATTTTAATAATTTTAAACATTTAGATCACCATTTATTGGTTCTTTCTTTACCGGGTTTTTCTTGCATTGTCTCCTTTTGTTACCCATTGTCTCCTCTGACTCTTATTCTCAAACTTAAGCTTGACTATGTGACCGACCTTTTAATTTGATAGTATCTATGTAGTGACACAACTCAGAATTTAGAGAGTGAGGATAACATATAAGTCGGACGACGCGTCAAAATTTGAAAAAGGATGAAACCCTAGTACCCCCTCATCCATATTACTTGTCTAGATACAGAGGGAGCATCACTTACTTTATTGGAATCTCAAGGACCTGGGCGCATCTAATGTAGGGGTCAGGAGGCCTTGAACCCACAAACATTTTGCAAAACTTTTTCTACAAATGAATACTTATGATCTATTGTAAGTGCATTTAGTGTCAGCTCTTGTTGGTTTTGGAGTATTGACAAGAAATGTGGTTGAGGGACTAATGTATTTGTGTGAGTTAGCATCACAACACACATAGAAGTCCGTGGAGGTTCGGTTTAACTGTCGAATACGACTCCTAATAATGTCCGAAGACATTGAAGACAGTTGAAGACAATGGTGGTGCGTGAATATATACGCATGAAGAAAATGAAACACAAAGATGAAGTCTTTTGGTAGTTTCGTTTCTTCTTTCCTGAGTCATAGGAACCGTCGTACTGTTATGTGGGGTCTAAGTGATCGAAGTCACAAGCTAACGTGATGCTCAACCCAAACATCTATGTCTTCGAGTGAATACAATGAGAGAAAATCTCTTCCAGGGTTGGTTGAGTTAGCGTTGCTTATAGCCCAAGTAATGTTGCCGTGTGTGTCTTTGAAATTCGACCATTGTGACACGTGTCTATTGGCCATTGACTGAGGGTCATTTCGGTCATATCATGTTGGGTTGCGTGTTGGCTATAAATAGGCCACCCCTCCACCATAATTTGGTGGCTGCTCAGAGTTATTATACGGCTTCTGTGAGTTTGCAATAATCCACCTCGAAGACACTGAGAGAGAGTTATCCTGTGAGGATAAACCCAACATCCTAAACGCAGAGTGTTTGAGCATCATCGAAGTCATTCTAGTGCGAGCGAACAAAAGACTCTTATTACACTTGAAGACTATGGTCTTTGATACGGTTACGCGTCATGCTCTAGAGCATTGAAGAATTATCGTGGATTGCCGGGTGACCTAGTTTGTGAAGGTTTCGCAAGTCTACCTGAAGACTTACCAGAGTGATTGAGCAAGGACTAAGTGATCTTGGCTCAAGTAGAATAAGGACGAGACAAGGTCTTCAGAGTTAAGTCTAAGCCTCCCCAACCGGACGTACAACTATCACAACAACTGGAACTGGTCCAACAAATCATGTGTGTGCGTCAAGCAATTAATTCTATCTTTCCACTCCTTTACATATTGTTTTGTATTATGAAGCCATTGCTTGCTAGTTCTTATGTGAAGACATTCATCTCATTACATTTGCGTTCATAGTACTTAAGTTTATCTTTGATACATCTTTGTTTTCATGATGACTATATCATACTTGCTTGAATGTCTTCATCATATTGCATGCATAGCGTAGTCCCTTGATTACTATCCCTAACTGATCCTAAGTCGCTGTCTCCCCATCGATTTGTGTTCGTTTCCTCCAAGCTTAATGGGTGATGTAGCACTGCTGCGACAAGTATTTCCCTCAGTTATGAAACCAAGGTATCAATCCAGTAGGAAGATACACAAGACTATGTAAGTGTTACCAGCACACAAATAACAAAATCTCGAAACCCAACGCGTGTAGGGGTTGTCAATCCCTCGCTAGTAAAGTAAAAGGTAAAAGTATAGATTGATAGATGCAAATAAAGTGATGGAAACTAAAATGCAACAAGGTATTTTTTTGGGTTTTTGATAATATAGATCTGAAAATAAAAGGGAAAATAAAATGGAATCGCGAATAACAAAATAGAGATTGCAAATAGATTATGTAAAATAGACCAGGGGGCCGTAGGTTTCACTAGTGACTTCTCTCGAGAAAATAGCAAACGGTGGGTAGACAAATTACTGTTGGGCAATTGATAGAAGAGCGAATAATTATGACGATATCCAAGACAATGATCATGTATAAAGGTATCATGTTCAAGACAAGTAGACCGACTTCTGCCTGCATCTACTTCTATTACTCCATACATCGGCCGCTATCCAACATGCATCTAGTGTATTAAGTTCATGGAGAAATGGGGTAATGTTTTAAGAATGATGACATGATGTAGACAAGATCTATTCATGTAGGAGTAGACCCCATCATTTTATCCTTAATAGCAATGATACATGTGTGTCATGTCTCCTTTTGTCACTGAGATTGAGCACCACAAGATCGAACCCATCACAGAGCACCTCTTCCCATTGCAAGATAAAAAGATCAAGTTGGCCACAAACCCAAATATCGAAGAAGAAATATGAGGCTATAATAATCAAGAATGGATATAATTTCATAGATCTCATCATAACCTCACAATTCATCGGATCCCAACAAACACACGTGTAAAAGAAAGAGTTACATCAAATAGATCTCCAAGAGACCATTGTCTTGAGAAGCAAAATGAGAGAGAAAGTAGCTACTGCCTACGGACCCGTAGGTATGATATGAACTACTCACACATCATCAAAGTAGCACCAATGAGGAGGATGAACCCCTTCATGATCGTGTTACTCTCCGGAACGGGCTCTAGATTAGATTTCATGTCTTCTGGAACTCGCGGCGGCTGAAATGATTTTTCATATTCTCCTCTAGGGTTTTTGAAATATTGTGGTATTTATAGAGCTCACACGCGGTGGAGGAGGTTCCCGAGGCCCCCACTACTCAGCAGACTGCACGAGGGGCCCAGGGCGTGCCCTGGTGCCTAGTGGGCCACCTCGACCTCCCTTGGTGATCTTCCTTGGTCCTCAAGTTTCCTTCTGGTCCAAATTGTTTTCCAAAAAGTTCCGTGGCATTTGGAATTCATGTGGTATTGATTTTCTGAGAAGGAAAAAACAACAAAAACAGCAAGTGGCACTGGGCACTATGTCAATAGGTGTTGGAAATATGCCCTAGAGCCAATAATAAAATAGTTATTATTATATTTCATGTTTCAAGATAATTGTTTATTATCCATGCTATAATTGTATTGAATGGAAGCATAAATTCATGCGTGGATATATAGACAAAACAATATCCCTAGTGAGCCTCTAGTTGACTAGCCTGTTGGTCAAGGATGGTTAAGATTTCCTAGCCATAGACAATTGTTGTCGCTTGATGACGGGATCACATCATTAGGAGAATGATGTGATGGAAAAGACCCAAACTATAAACGTAGCATATGATCGTGTCATCTTGTTGCTATTGTTTTCTGCATGTCAAGTATACATTCCTATGACCAAGAGATCATGTAACTCACTGACACCGGAGGAATGCCTTATGTGTATCAAACATCACAACGTTACTGGGTGACTATAAAGGTACTCTACAGACATCTCTGAAGGTGTCCGTTAGTTAGCATGGACCAAGACTGGGATTTTTCACTACGTGTGAGGAAAGGTATCTCAGGGCCCACTCGGTAATACAACATCACAAACAAGCCTTGCAAGCAATGTGAATAAAGAGTTAGCCACGGGATCTTGTATTGTGGAACGAATTAAGAGACATGCCGGTAACGAGATTGAAATAGATATGGTGATACCGACGATCAAATCTCGGGCAAGTAACATACGAAGGACAAATGGAATGATATACGAAATTGTGTTAATCCTTGACATAGAGGTTCAACCGATAAGATCTTTGTAGAATATGTAGGATCCAATATGGACGTCCAGATCCCGCTATTGGATATTGACCGGAGAGTGTCTCGGTCATGTCTACATAGTTCTAGAATCCACAGGGTCTGCACACTTAAGGTTCGGTGATGTTTTCGGTATAGTTGAATTATTGATGTTGGTAACCGAATGTTGTTCGGAGCCCTAGATGAGATCCCGGATATCACGAGTGTCTCCGGAATGTTCTGGAAATGAAGATTGATATATAGGATTGTTGCATTTGGCTTCTGGAAAGATTTCAAGCATTACCGGTAAAGTACGGGGAGTGACAAATGGGTTCCGGGGTTTTACGGGGAGGGGCCACCCACCCGGGAGAGAACCGAATAGGCCCATGGGTGGCGCACCAGCCCTTAGTGGGCTGGTGAGGCCATCCCAATAAGGCTATTTCGGCCAAAGCAATAATAAAGAAGGAAAAAGAAAAAAAGGAGGTGGACAAGATAGGAAGGAGTCATACACCAAACCGAATTGGAGGAGGACTCCTCCCTCGTTGCCTCGACCGAAGCTCCTCCTTGGAGTAGGAGGCAAGCCAACCACCCCTTGGTTCCTCCTATATATAGTGGATGGTTTTAGGGTTTTTGCAACTCAAGCCTTTGTTCAGCCCTCTCTTCCTCCACTACTTCGTGACACCTCGTAGCTAGATCGGTACGGACGGCGAAGCCGTGTCGGAGTAGCTCCATCATCATCACCGCCATGCCGTCATGTTGCCGGAGAATTCAGCTACCTCTTCGTCTCTCTTGCTAGATCAAGAAGGCGGAGATCGTCATCGAGGTGTACGTGTGCTGAACGCGGAGGTGCCGTCCGTTCGGCGCTAGATCGGGACAGATCGTGGGACGGCGGCGATTTGGATCGCGAAGACGTTCTACTACATCAACCGCATTTCTTAACGCTTCCCACTTAGCGATCTACAAGGGTATGCGGATCCGATCTCCCTCTCGTAGATGATCATCACCATGATAGGTCTTCGTGTGCGTAGGAATTTTTTTATTTCCCATGCAACGTTCCCCAACAGTGGCATCATGATCTAGGTTCATGCGTAGATGATATCTCGAGTAGAACACAAAAGAGTTTGTGTCCGGTGATGTTCAATTTTCTGCCCTCCTTAGTCTTTTCTTGATTCGGCGGTATTGTTGGATTGAAGCGACCGGACCAACTATACTCATAAGCTTACGAGAGACCAGTTTCATCAACAGGCATGCTACTTGTTGCATAAACATGACTGGCGGGTGTTTGTTTCTTCAACTTTAGTTGAATCGGATTTGACCGAGGCGGTCCTTGGAGAAGGTTAAATAGCAATTTGCATATCACCGTCGTGGCTTTGCGTAAGTAAGATGCGATCATACTAGATACCCATAGCAGCCACGTAAAACATGCAACAACAAATTCGAGGACGTCTAACTTGTTTTTGCAGGGTATGCATGTGATGTGATATGGCCAAAGACATGATATGATATATTTGATGTATGAGATGATCGTGTTGTAATAGATAAATATTGACTTACACGTCGATGCTACAACAACCCGCAGGAGCCATAGGGTTGTCTTTAAACCAACGCTTATGCTTGTAGATGCTTTTACTATATCGCTAGGTGGTAGCTTTAGTAGTAATAGCATAGATAGCGCGACAACCTCGATGATGACACGATGATGGAGATCATGATGATGGGTATCATGGTGCGGCGCCGGTGACGATGGAGATCATGCCGGTGCTTTGGTGATGGAGATCAAGAAGCACAAGTTCGTGGCCATATCATGTCACTTATGATTTGCATGTGATGTTAATCCTTTTCTGCACCTCATTTTTCTTATAACGATGGTAGCATTATAAGGTGACCCCTCACTAAATTTGAAGATAAAATTGTGTTCCCCCGACTGTGTACCGTTGCGGCAGTTCGTCATTTCGAGACACCACGTGATGATCGGGTGTGATAGACGCAACGTTCACATACAACGGGTGCAAAACAGTTGCACACGCGAAGCACTCAGGTTAAACTTGACGAGCGTAGCATGTACATACTTGGCCTTGGAACACAAGAGACCGAAAGGTTGAGCATGAATCATATAGTTGATATGATCAACATGGAGATGTTCACCAGTGAAACTATACTCAACTCACGTGATGATCGGACTTGAGTTATTTGGATCATGCGACATTCAAATAACTAGAGGGATGTCTATTTGAGTGGGAGTTTATTAGTAATATGATTAGCTAAACTCAATTGTCTTGAACATAGTCTAAGTAATCTTCGCAAAAAAATTATGTTGTAGCTCTATGGCTCGCGCAGTAGCAACCCTGAATTTTAATACGTTCCTAGAGAAAGCTAAGTTGAAAGATGATGGAAGCAACTTTGTTGACTCGGCTCGAAATCTGAGGCTTATCCTACAAGCTGGACAAAAGCAATATGTGCTTGATTCTACGCTAGGTGATGCACCACCCGCTACGACAACCCAATATGTGTTCGAACGCCTGTCAAACACGTAAGGATGACTACTCACTAGTTCAACGTGCAGTTTTGTATGGCTTAGAACTGGGACTTCAAAGATGTTTTGAACGTCATGGAGCATATGAGATGTCCCAGGAGTTGAAGTTTATCTTTGAGAAGAATGCCCGAATCGAGAGGTATGAGACCTCCGATAAAGTTCTATGCTTGCAAAATGGAGGAGAATTCGTTTGTCAGTGAACACGTGCTCAGAATGTCTCGGTACTCTAACCGTCTAGCTGAGCTGGGGATTGAACTCCCGCAAGAAGCTATCATTGACAAAATTCTTCGGTCACTGCCACCTAGCTATAAGAGCTTCGTGTTGAACTATAACATGCAAGGGATGAATAAGTCACCCGGCAAGTTATTTGTGATGCTAAAAGTCGCCGAGTCAGAAATCCAGAAAGAACATCAAGTGTTGATGGTCAATAAAACCACTAGTTTCAAGAAAAACGACAAATGCAAGAAGGGTAACTCCAAGAAAGTGGCAAAGCTGTTGCCCCTCTGATGAAGAAACCCAAGGCTGGACCTAAACCGAAAACTGAGTGCTATTATTGCAAGGGGACTGGTCACCGGAAGCGCAACTGCCCCAAGTATCTGGCCGATAAGAAGGCGGCCAACACCGAACAAGGTATATATGATATACATGTTATTGATGTGTACCTCACCAGCTCTCGTAGTACTGCCTGGGTATTTGATACCAGTTTTGTTGCTCACGTTTGCAACTCGAAACAGGAACTGTGGAATAAACGAAGGCTCGCGAAGGATGAAGTGACGATGCGCGTGGGAAATGGTTCCAAGGTTGATGCGATTGCCGTTGGCACGGTCTCACTTCAGTTACCATCGGGATTAGTGATGAACTTAAATAATTGTTATTTAGTGTCTGCGTTGAGCATGAACATTATATATGGATCTTGTTTATTGTGAGACGGTTACTCATTTAAGTCAGAGAATAATGGTTATTCTATTTATATGAGTAATATCTTTTATGGTCATGCACCCAGTGTGACGGGTTTGTTCATATTGAATCTCGATTGTGATGACACACATATCCATAACATTGAGACCAAAAGATGTCAAGTTAACAATGATAGCGCCACTTTCTTGTGGCACCGCCGCTTAGGTCATATTGGTGTTAACCGCATGAAGAAACTCCATGTTGATGGAATTTTGCAGTCGCTTGATTTTGAATCAATTGACACATGCGAACCATGTCTCATGAGCAAGATGATGAGGACATCAACAACATTGTTACACCCACAACCCCAGCTGCTATACATATTGGACCAGTTACTAGAGCTCGTGCGCGCCAATTGAATTACCAAGTACTTTCGTTTCTTGGGAATACTTCTAATGTTCATGAACATATGATGCTGCCTAAGTTAGATACTTTTGTTGTGCTCATGAATGAAGGACCTAGCATGGACAAGAAGGATATCCGTTCGAGCAGGATCAAGCATGGAGAAGAAGGTGCACGCGCGGGAAAGAACAATGGAGCTTCCACTGGTGATTTTCGCACTCTAAAGCCACCATAAGGAGAGCATGAAGGCCTTGGACGGAATATTCAAGACGCCACTTTATAAATTTCGTCCATAGGCTATTATAGGTGTTGCGTTGCCTTATTTGGGCCAGGCCCATGTAATTTCGAAATACCATAATATAGGCTATTTTTAGAGTCCGTATGTGTGGGGAAACCAAGTTTAGGGCTGTTTTCGGACCCCTCCTCCAAGGGTCACGAAATTGCCTCTCTATTCCCTCATATATACAGCCCTAAGGGCACCGTTTAGACTTGGGTTTTTTTTAGGTTACAAGTTCGCCATAGTTGCAACTTCGCGTTCTTCGTTTGTGTTCTACGACCAGACAAAGGCGTCACAGAACCCCACCTTCATCAATAAAGCTTTCCTCTTATATTCGCAATATCTTGATCGCAATCTTGGTTTCTTGCTCGTTCTTCGTTTGCGTGCAAGAAACAGATCTTCGTGGTCAGGTTGATCATGCTCCGGTGTGATCAATAACCTCTCAGAGTTGGTTTAGCGATTGCTAAGGCGCGACGTCCTCACATGTTCGTAGTCGGATCGTCAAAGTCTACTCCACCAAAACGATACCCACGATCTCATCGAAAGACAGGGACAACTTCGCCTCTATCAAGTGGTATCAGATTTCTAGATTGCTCGGTGAGATTTTACTAGTTTTTCGTAGTTAGATTATCAGATCCGAACCAATCTGAGCCTTTGCATAATCTTTCCAGTAGTTTGCTTTGTTCAAATTGCGGTTACATCTTCGTGTCGAGTTGTTGGTCTTAGTGTCTAGTTCTTTAGAGTTTCGAATTCTGTTCACACGTTATCACGCTGCCACCGCACCATCTTTCATCGCCGCCATATACTGCCTCCACGCTACCATCATCGCTGCTGCCATATACCACCACCACGCCACCATTATCCTTGCTGCCATATACCACCACCATATATCCACCACAATCCTTCCCACTTTAGGTTAATTTCGAGATCCTTTTGCTCTCGGTTTCGCGTTTCCTTAGCTGAGTAGGTTTCGAAAAAAAATCGAGGGGTGAATTTTTTCCCTATCGTTTTGTTAGGCTTTTTAGAGAGTTTTGAGACACTTGCCATCAGAGTGATTTTTGTCACAATTTTTGGTCGTCGCAACCCCGAATTGCTCGAGAAATAAAAGAAAAAAATTTGTCAATTTGTTTTTCGTGCTTATCCCGTTTTTGGTGCTTGAGAAGAGTTTTGAGACACTCGCCATTATAGTGATTTTCTGGAAAAAAGCGCAGAAAAAGGAGCGCAACAAAAAAAAGAGAGAAAAAAACAGAGTGGCTCTTCCCTTGATTAGTACGTGTCGTCGTGACTTCGTTGGTGTTCTAGGCTCGCGTCTCTAGTACGGTTTAGCCTAGGACCAGCACGGTACCGTCGTTGAGCGTCTTTTCAATTTTTGCATCTCTAAACTGAATATTGCCGACTCTTCTTGCTACCATATTATAAGCCTTCCCAGATCCACATACATCTACATCGTGTGTTTGACACCACCTGGCAATCGCTCTATCGAAGTTTTGAGAGTTTTGACTACACCGGTTGCCGATCGCCACCTGCTGCTGGGTAAGACTTGGTAAGAAATTGAGATTTGCTTGAGGGATTTGTGACACACCACCACCACCACCACCACCACTTCCTAGTAGTCTGTAGGTTCATATTCTTCTGTGTTCCTATTCCTGCTAACCATGCCAGGATCACACGACGATGAGATCGACTAGGAGAACCTGACCAACCGGGAGCTCCATGATAAATTTCAGAAAATGATGTATGACCAGGTACAGGATTTAGTGACCACCTTTGGAGAGGCCATGGACAGGCTCGAAGGTATGGAGAAGAAATTCGACACCAAGATGAACGCCAAGTTCAATGAGGTGCTTGCCCATTTACCACCACCAGCTGCAGCTTCTGTCTCTCTTTAACCACAACAACGGCTACGAGCGCGACACATGCCTGTCAGCCAAGTGCAGAATTTTGGTGTTGTTGCTACTACTGCTGCTGTTGCTCTTGCTGCTCCTCCTATTGCTGCTACTACCGAGGTTTCTATGGCTGAGCAGAATGAGGATTATGATGGTGATTACGATGATGAGGGAGAGGTTGCTTAAGTTCACCACCAGGAACAACAAGCACCACGACAAGCCGCCGGTCCCCTACATGGATACAATCGCAATGGTAGGGATGCACCACACCCTCAGGTACGGGATCATGACCATCTCCCTAAACTTAAATTGAATATTCCTACTTTTGATGGTCGATTTGTTCCTGATATATATGTTACTTGGGAGTTAGAAACAGAGCAACGTTTTACATGCTTGCAATTTCCTGAAGATAGACATGTTGCTGCTGCTGTTTGTTCTTTCACTAGTTTTGCTTGTGTTTAGTGGTCTGAATATTGTAGAATACATCATGCTAATATTCCAACTACTTGGCCTACTTTGAAAACTGCTATGCGTACTCGTTGGGTTCCACCATATTAGCAACGTGAATTACTTCAAAACTTTCAGTGTTTAAGACAAGGAAAAAAGTCTGTAGAAGACTATTATCAGGAATTACAAACTGGCATGATTAGATGTGGTATTGCTGAGGACAATGAAGTTATGCTTGCACGTTTTATGGGTGGATTAAATAGAGATATTCAAACTATTCTAGAATATAGGTATGATAACACTATCACTCATTTATTCCATCTTGCTTGCAAAGCTGAACGTGAAATGCAGGATCGACACGCATTGGCGAGAACTAACTTTTCTGCAGGTCGCACTTCCTCATGGACGCCACGAACCACATCTACTCCCACACGTCCTCCTGCATCCGCACCGCCTACTTCAGCCGCCAATTCCACCAGAGATACCAGGAAACAGGCACCTGCACCACCCTTCGCCGAGAGCACACCTTCCGGGCCCGCTGATACGTCTCCAACGTATCTATAATTTTTGATGGTTTCATGCTATTTTCTTGTCAAACTTTGGATGTTTTGCATACCTTTTATATATTTTTTGGGACTAACTTATTGACTCAGTGCCAAGTGCCAGTTCCTGTTTTTCCATGTTTTTGACCCCTTTCAAAGGAGATTTTGAAACGGAGTCCAAACGGAAGAAAATCCCGAAAAGATTTTTTTTGTAACGGAAGAAGATCGGGAAGCTTGAGAGCCAAGGCAGGGGAGCCTCAGGGGCCCCACAAGCCCCCACCCACGGCCAGGGGGTAGGCCGCGGCCCACAGGCTTGTGGGCCCCCTAGGCGCCCTCTGCCCTAGGGGTTGCGCCTATATATTCCCTAAAAATCCCAAAAAAATCAGGAGATCATCGAAATCACTTTTCCGCCGCCGCAAGCTTCTGTCTCCGCAAGATCCCATCTGGGGCACGTTTTGGTGCTCTGCGGAGGGGGGATTCGGATACAGATGGATTCTTCATCAACACCATGACCTCTCCGATGATGTGTGATTAGTTCACCATAGACCTACGGGTCCATAGCTAGTAGCTAGATGGCTTCTTCTCTCTCTTGGATCTTCAATACAAAGTTCTCCATGACTAATTTGAGTCCATGGTATAGATGCCCTTTCACCTTCCACCATTGCTAGCCTCTCTAGTGCCGCGCAATTCTCGCCGGAACACAAACCCACCATATGCCTTCCTCAAAACAGCCACCATACCTACCTACTATGGCATTTTCATAGCCACTCCGAGATATATTGCCATGCAACTCCCACCGTTCCGTCTCATGAGTTGTGCCGTCACTCTCATATTGCCATTGCATGATCGTAAGATAAATAGCGAGATGTTTTCAAAGTCATACGCCATGCTAGATCGTTGCACATCCCGGTACACTGCCGGAGGCATTTCCTATGGAGTCATCATCATTGTGAGCTTTGAGCTGTGAGTAAATAAAAGTGTGATGATCATCATTATTAGAGCATTGTCCCATGTGAGGAAATAAAAAAAAGAGGCCAAAGAGCCCAAAAACAGAAAAAGGAGAAAACAAAAGAAAATAAAAAAGGGGCCTAAGAGCCCAAATGAAAAAAAGAGAAAAAGAGAGAAGGGACAATGCTACTATCTTTTTCCACACTTGTGCTTCATAATAGCACCATGTTATTCATGATTGAGAGCTTCTTGCTTTGTCACTACCATATGCTAGTGGGAATCTTCATTATAAAACTTGGCTTGTATATTCCAATGATGGGCTTCCTCAAAATTGCCCTAGGTCTTCGTGAGCAAGCAAGTTGGATGCACACCCACTAGTTTTCCTTTTGAGCTTTCACATACTTATAGCTCTAGTGCATCTCTTGTATGTCAATCCCTACTCATTCACATTGATATCTATTAATGGGCATCTCCATAGCCTTTTGATACGCCGATTCAATGTGACCATCTCCTCCTTTTTGTCTCACAACCACCACCACACTCTATTCCACTTATAGTGCTATATCCATGGCTCGCGCTCATGTATTGCATGATAGTTATAAAAAGTTTGAGAAAGTAAGAGTGCGAAAACAATTACTTGGCCAATACCGGGGTTGTGCATGATTTACATTTGTTGTGTGAGGATGATGGAGCATAGCCAGACTATATGATTTTGTAGGGATAACTTTCCTTGGCCTTGTTATTTTGAAAGTTCATGATTACCTTGCTAGTTTGCTTGAAGTAGTAATTGTTTTCATGTGAATAGCAAAGTATTGTTTTGAATCTTACGGATCTGAACATTCATGTCACGTGAAATAAGTTGCAAAGGACAACTATGCTACGTAGCATTCCACATCACAAATTCATTCTTTATCACTTCCCTACTCGAGGACGAGCAGGAGTTAAGCTTGGGGGTGCTTGATACGTCTCCAACGTATCTATAATTTTTGAAGGTTTCATGTTGTTATCTTGTCAAACTTTGGATGTTTTGCATACCTTTTATATATTTTTTGGGACTAACTTGTTGACTCAGTGCCAAGTGCCAGTTCCTGTTTTTTCCATGTTTTGACCCCTATAAGAGGAGATTTTGAAACGGAGTCCAAACGGAAGAAAATTCCCGAAAAGATTTTTTTCCGTAACGGAAGAAGATCGGGAAGCTTGAGAGCCAAGGCACGGGAGCCTCAGGGGCCCCACAAGCCCCCACCCCGCGGCCAGGGGGTAGGCCACGGCCCACAGGCTTGTGGGTCCCCAGGGCGCCCTCTGCCCTAGGGGTTGCGCCTATATATTCCCTAAAAATCCCAAAAAAATAAGGAGATCATCGAAATCACTTTTTCGCCGCCGCAAGCTTCTGTCTCCGCAAGATCCCATCTGTGGCACGTTCTGGTACCCTGCCGGAGGGGTGATTCGGATATGGAGGGCTTCTTCATCAACACCATGACCTCTCCGATGATGCGTGAGTAGTTCACCATAGACCTACGGGTCCATAGTTAGTATCTAGATGGCTTCTTATCTCTCTTGGATCTTAAATACAAAGTTCTCCATGATCTTCATAGAGATCTATCCGATGTAATCTTCTTTTGCGGTGTGTTTGTCGAGATCCGATGAATTGTGGATTTATGATCAGATTATCTATGAATCTTATTTGAGTTTCTTCTGATCTCTCTTATGCATGATTTCATATCCTTGTAATTCTCTTTGAGTTCTGGGTTTTGTTTGGCCAACTAGATGTATGATTCTTGCAATGGGAGATGTGCTTGGTTTTGGGTTCATACCGTGCGGTGACCTCACCCAGTGACAGAAGGGGTAGCGAGGCACGCATCGTGTTGTTGCCATCAAGGGAAAAAAATGGGGTTTTCATCATTGGTTTGAGATTATCCTTCTACATCTTGTCATCTTGCTTAAGGCGTTACTTTGTTCGTCATGAACTCAATACACTAGATGCATACTGGATAGCGGTCGATGTGTGGAGTAATAGTAGTAGATGCAGAAAGTATCGGTCTACTTGTCTCGGACGTGATGCCTATATGTATGATCATTGCCTTAGATATCATCATGACTTTGCTCGGTTCTATCAATTCATCGACAGTAATTTGTTTACCCACCGTGATATTTGCTATTTTGAGAGAAGCCTCTAGTGAACACTATGGCCCACGGGTCTACTCCACACCATATTTTCAGCCTTACACTTTTTACTTCGTTGCACTTTCCGCCTTCAGATCTCACTTTGCAAACAATCTTGAAGTGATTGACAACCCCTTTGAAGCGTTGGGTGATACGTCTCAAACGTATCTATAATTTTTGATGGTTTCACGTTGTTATCTTGTCTTCTTTGGTTGTTTTATGTACCTTCTATATCTTTTTTGGGACTAACTTATTAATTTAGTGCCAAGTGCCAGTTCCTGTTTTTTCTGTGTTTTTGACTCTTTTCAGATCTGATTTTGGAAGGGAGTCCAAACGGAAGAAAAACCCCGAAATGATTTTTTCCCGAACAGAAGAAGACCAGGGGGCTTTTGGGCCAAGCCAGGTGGGCTCCAAGGAGCCCACAAGCCCCCACTCCATCACTAGGGGGGAGGCGGCGGTGGGCAGGCTTGTGGCCTCCCTGGCCGCCCCCTGACCTAGGTCTTTGGCCTATAAATTTCCAAATATTCCGCAAAAAATCACAGGAGCCTCGAAAATACTTTTCCGCCGCCCCAAGCTTCCGTTTTCGCGAGATTTCATCTGGAGACCCTTCTCGGCACCCCGCCGGAGGGGACTTTGGAGTTGGAGGGCTTCTTCATCATCATCATCGCCCCTCCAATGACTCGTGAGTAGTTCACTTCAGACCTACGGGTCCGTAGTTAGTAGCTAGATGGCTTCTTCTCTCTCTTGGATCTTCAATACAAAGTTCTCCATGATCTTCATGGAGATCTATCCGATGTAATCTTCTTTGGGAGTGTGTTTGTCGAGATCCGATGAATTGAGGATTTGTGATCAGATTATCTGTGATATATATTTGAGTCTTTACTGATTTCTTATATGCATGATTTGATATCCTTGTAAGTCTCTCCGAGTCTTGGGTTTTGTTTGGCCAACTAGATCTTTGATTCTTGCAATGGGAGAAGTGCTTGGTTTTGGGTTCTGACATGTGGTGACCTTTCCCAGTGACAGTAGGGGCAGCAAGGCACACATCAAGTAGTTGCCATCAAGGGTAAAAAGATGGGGTTTTTATCATTGGTTTGGGATTATCCCTCTACATCATGTCATCTTGCTTAAGGCGTTACTCTGTTCTTATGGTCTTAATACACTAGATGCATGTTGGATAGAGGTCGACGTGTGGAGTAATAGTAGTAGATGCAGACAGTATCGGTCTACTTGTTTTGTACATGATACCTATAGAAATAATCATTGCATAGATATCGTCACGACTTTGCACGGTTCTATCAATTGCTCGACAGTAATTTGTTCACCCACCGTCTACTTGCTTTCATGAGAGAAGCCACTAGTAAACACTACGGCTCCCGGGTCTATTCACATCCATCGTTTACACCTCCGCTTTTACTTTGGTTTGTTACTTTGTTGCTTTCAGTTCTCACTTGGCAAACAATCTATAAGGGATTGACAACCCCTTCATAGCGTTGGGAGCAAGTTTTTGCGTTTGTGCAGGATCTTGAGATACTCCTCCACTGGATTGATACCTTGGTTCTCAAACTGAGTGAAATACTTACCACCGCTACGCTACATCACCCTTTCCGCTTCGAGGGAACACCAACGCAAGGCTCCAAGGCCACGGGGGAAATCCTTTGCATACCTGCCTAGGAAGTCCCTTAAGGCATAGCCGCAGCAGAAAGATCAAGCCAAGTATTCTCCCGTTGACGTGCCTATTTCTGGCGCCGTTGGAAGGTCTTTTGTTGCAGTAGCATTGGGTGCAAGCTCTTTTGTGTTTGCGCAGGTACTCTGGACTTGACGAGACCCTCCTTCTGGATCAATACCTTGGTTCTAAAACTGAGGGAAATACTTACCGCTCCTGTGCTGCATCACCCTTTCCTCTTCAAGGAAAAAACCAACGCAAGCCCAGTCTCCGTTAACGTGTCAATTTCTGGCGCTGTTGTTTGAGAAGTAGCACCCGCACAGAGCTCTTCTTCATCCATGGCATCTACAGGGCAAACACATGAGGTTATCTGTCGTCGTTGCAAGGGCGGAGGTCATTATGCGAGAGAGTACCCATCCAAGCGCGTGATGATTATTACTGAGGATGGTGGGTGCTACTTCTCAAACAACAGCGCCAAAATTTGACACGTTGATGGAGACTTGCTTGCGTTGGTTTTTCCCTTGAAGAGGTAAGGGCGATGCAGCACAGGAGAACTAAGTATTTCCCTCAGTTTGAGAACCAAGGTATCAATCCAGTAGGAGAATATCGTCAAGTCTAGAATACATGCGCAAACACAAAAGAGCTTGCACCCAACGCTATAAAGGGGTTGTCAATCCCTTCAAGATTGATTGCAAAGTGAGATCTGAAGGCGGAAAGTGCAGCGAAGTAAAAGAGTAAGGCTGAAAATACGGTGTGGAGTAAACCCGGGGGCCATAGTGTTCACTAGAGGCTTCTCTCAAAATAGCAAATATTACGGTGGGTGAACAAATTACTGTGGAGCAATTGATAGAACCGCACAAAGTCATGACGATATCTAAGGCAATGATCATACATGCAGCCATCACGTCCGAGACAAGTAGACCAATACTTTCTGCATCTACTACTATTACTCCACACATCTACCGCTATCCAGCATGCATCTAGTGTATTGAGTTCATGACGAACAGAGTAACGCCTTAAGCAATATGACATGATGTAGAGGGATAAACTCAAACCAATGATGAAAACCCCATCTTTTTACCCTTGATGTCAACAACATGATGCGTGCCTCGCTACCCCTTCTGTCCCTGGGTGAGGTCACCACACGGTATGAACCCAAAACCAAGCACTTCTCCCATTGCAAGAATCATAGATCAAGCTGGCCAAACAAAACCCACAACTCGAAGAGAATTACAAGGATATGAAATCATGCATATAAGAGATCAGAAGAAACTCAAATAAGATTCATAGATAATCTAATCATAAATCCACAATTCATCGGATCTCGACAAACACAGTGCAAAAGAAGATTACATTGGATAGATCTCCATGAAGATCATGGAGAACTTTGTATTGAAGATCCGAGAGAGATAAGAAGCCATCTAGCTACTAGCTATGGACCCGTAGGTCTGTGGTGAACTACTCACGCATCATCGGAGAGGTCATGGTGTTGATGAAAAAGCCCTACGTATCCGAATCCCCCCTCTGGTAGGGCACCAGAACGTGCCCTAGATGGGATCTTCAGAGACAGAACCTTGCGGCGGCGGAAAAGTACTTTCTATGATCTCCTTATTTTTTCTGGGATTTTAGGGAATATATAGGTGAAAGACCTAGGGCAGAGGTGGCCCAGGGATCCCACAAGCCTGGGAGGCGCGGCCCCCCTGGCTGCGGCTAGGGGGCTTGTGGGGTCCCTAGTGGCCCCCTGCCCTGATTCTCAGGCTTCCCGATCTTCTTCTGTTTCGGGAAAAAATCTTTTTGGCAGTTTCGTTCCGTTTGGACTCCGTTTAAAATCCTCCTCTGAAAGGGGTCAAAAACATGGAAAAATAAGGAACTGGCACTTGGCACTGAGTTAATAAGTTAGTCCCAAAAAAGATATAAAAGGCATACAAAACATCCAAAGTTTGACAAGATAATAGCATGAAACCATTAAAAATTATAGATACGTTGGAGACGTATCAAGCATCCCCAAGCTTAACTCCTGCTCGTCCTCGAGTAGGGAAGTGATAAAGGCTGAATTTTTGATGTGGAATGCTACCTAGCATAGTTGTCCTTTTTAACTTCTTTCATGTGACATGAATGTTCAGATCCGTAAGATTCAAAACAATAGTTTGCTATTGACATGAAAACAATAATACTTCAAGCAAACTAGGAAGGTAATCATGAACTTTCAAAATAACAAGGCCAAAGAAAGTTATCCCTACAAAATCATATAGTCTGGCTATGCTCCATCGTCCTCACAGAACTAATATAAATCATGCACAACCCCGGTATTAGCCAAGTAATTGTTTTTGCACTCTTACACTTTTTATAACTATCACGCAATACATGAGTGTGAGCCATGGATATAACACTATAGGTGTAATAGAGTGTGGTGGTGGTTGTGAGACAAAAAGGAGATGGTCACATTGACTCGACGTATCAAAGAACTATGGAGATGCCCATTAATAGATATCAATGTGAATGAGTAGGGATTGCCATTCAAATGATGCACTAGAGCTATAAGTATGTGAAAGCTCAAAAGGATAGGTGGAATAGAGTGTGGTGGTGGTTGTGAGACAAAAAGGAGGAGATGGTCACATTGACTCGACGTATCAAAGAACTATGGAGATGCCCATTAATAGATATCAATGTGAATGAGTAGGGATTGCCATTCAAATGATGAACTAGAGCTATAAGTATGTGAAAGCTCAAAAGGATAACTAGTGGGTGTTCATCCAACTTGTTTGCTCACGAAGACCTAGGGCAATTTTGAGGAAGCCCATCATAGGAATATACAAGCCATGTTATATAATGAAGATTCCCACTAGCATATGGTGATGACGAAACGAGAGGCTCTCAATCATGAAGAACATGGTGCTATTATGAAGCACAAGTGTGGAAAAAGATAGTAGCATTGTCCCTTCTCTCTTTTTCTCTCTCTTTTTTATTTTTTTTCTTTTTATTTTTTTATTTGGGCTCTTTGGCCTCTTTTTTTATTTCCTCACATGGGACAATGCTCTAATAATGATGATCATCACACTTTTATTTACTCGCAGCTCAAAGCTTAGTAATGATTCTATAGGAAATGCCTCCGGCAGTGTACCGGGATGTGCAACTATCTAGCTTGGCGTATGACGTTGAAACATCTCGCTAGCTATCTTACGATCATGCAATGGCAATATGAGAGTGATGGCACAGGTCATGAGACGGAACGGTCGGAGTTGCATGGCAATATATCTCGGAATGGCTATGAAAATGCCATAGTAGGTAGGTATGGTGGCTGTTTTGAGGAAGGCATATGGTGGGTTTGTGTACCGGCGAGAATTGCGCGGCACTAGAGAGGTTAGCAATGGTGGAAGGTGAAAGTGCATCTATACCATGGACTCACATTAGTCATGAAGAACTCACATACTTGTTGCGAAAGTTTTTAGTAGTAATTGAAACAAAGTGCTAAACGCATACTCCTAGGGGAAGGGTTGGTAGGTGTTAACCATTGTGCGATCCCGACCTCAACACAAAGGATGACAATCAATAGATCAATTATGCTCCGACTTCCTAACATAGCGGTTCACCATACGTGCATGCTACGTGAATCACCAACTTCAACACAAGTATTTCTAGATTCACAACACCCTACTAACATAACTCTTAATATTACCAAATCCACGTCTCAAAACTAATTGAGAGGTATCAAGACTTCTCTTTCTACTCAATGCACATGAAGATGGAGGTTTTTGTATCCTCTTTGGGTACATATCAACTTTGGGACTACTTTCATAGCATAAGCCAACTACCAAGTCACGCACCGCCATGCTCTAAAAGATCTAAGTGAAGCAAATAGAGCAAAATTATCTAGCTCAAAAGATATAAGTGAAGCACGATGAGCATTCTAGCAAAATAACGATGAGTGCATGTCTCTCTCTATAGGTGTGCAGCAAGGATGATTGTGACACAACAAAAAGAAAAGACTCCTACGATACAAGACGCTCCAAGCAAAACGCATATCATGTGGTTAGATTATTGTATTATCACTTTTCCATGGCTAGTACCCCCCCGATACTATCCGTAGTTTCATCAAAAGAAGCAACCAACTCAACAAAAACAGAATCTGTCAAAAACAGACCAGTCTGTAGCAATCTGTATACTTCGTATACTTATGGTACCTCAAAAATTCTGAAAAATTACGACTGCCTGGGCAAAAGGCATATTAACCGCAGCAAAAAGAATCAACTCAAAAGCTCTTTCTGAATAAAAATGAAAAATCATCTCGTGAGCGAAAAGTTTGTGTCTTTTTCGAGCAGGATCAAACAACCATCACTAAGACTAGTCATAAAGGTTTTTCTTGGTTCAAACACAAATAGAAACACAAAAGACACAATCATAACAGAATTATGAAGGTGTGGATGCAACAAAACAGAAATAAAAAAGATAAATTCATTGGGTTGCCTCCCAACAAGCGCTATTGTTTAATGCCCTTAGCTAGGCATTGATAATTCAATGATGCTCACACAAAAGACAAGAATTGAAGCACTACGAGAGCATCATGGAACATGTGACAAACATATCTAAGTCTAACATACTTCCTATGCATAGGCATTTCACAGGAAAACAAATTGGCAAGACAACCAATAGTTACCAAATGCAAGGAAGAAGAAAGGGACAATAGCAATCTCAACAAAACGAGAGGTAATTTGGTAACATGAAAGTTTCTACCACAATATTTTCCTCTCTCATAGCAATTACATGTGGGATCATAATCAAATTCAACAATATAGCTATCACATAGGATATTCTTTTCATGATCCACATGCATGCAAAGTTGACGCTCTTCAAAAATAGTGGGATTGTCATCAACTAAAGTCATTACTTCTCCAAACCCACTTTCAATATTATTGCAAATATCATATTCATCATGAGGTTTAAACAAATTTTCAAGATCATAAGAAAAATCATTACCCCAATCATGATCATTGCAACAAGTAGTGGACAAAGCAAAACTAGCATCCCCAAGCTTAGGGTTTTGCATATTTTTAGCATGATTGTCATTAATAGAATTTATAATAAAATCATTGCAATCACACTTTTCATTCAAGGAGCCTTCCTGAATCACTACATAAATTTGTTCATCACGATCTTCAGATTCACGCATCTCAAGCAAAACTCCATAGAGAAACTCAAGTGCACTCAACTCACTAGCAAATGGTTCAACATAATTGGATCTCTTAAAGAGATTAGCCAGTGAATGAGGATCCATATCAATAGATTTTCAGCAAGCGAATATGCAAGAATATTTAAGGCACATAGCACACAAGCAAAGGAAAGGCAAGCGAGAGAAAAGGGCGAAGGAAAAGGCAAATATTTTTGTATTTTTTTGTTTTTCAGAAGTGGGGGAGAGGAAAACGAGAGACAAAAAAATGTAAATGCAAGAGATGAGTTTGTGACACTTACTTGGATGAGTTCTTGACTTGATCCTCCCCGACAACGGCGCTAGAAATCCTTCTGCTACTTCTCAAACAACAGCGCCAAAATTTGACACGTTGACGGAGACTTGCTTGCGTTGGTTTTTCCCTTGAAGTGGAAAGGGTGATGCAGCACAGGAGCAGTAAGTATTTCCCTCAGTTTGAGAACCAAGGTATCAATTCAGTAGGAGATCTCGTCAAGTCCAGAGTACCTGCGCAAACACAAAAGAGCTTGCACCCAACACTATAAAGGGGTTGTCCATCCCTTCACGATTGATTGCAAAGTGAAATCTGAAGGCGGAAAGTGCGATGAAGTAAAAGAGTAAGGCTGAAAATATGGTCTGGAGTAGACCCGGGGGCCATAATGTTCACTAGAGGATTCTCTCAAAATAGCAAATATTACGGTGGGTGAACAAATTACTATCGAGCAATTGATAGAACCGCGCAAAGTCATGACGATATCTAAGGCAATGATCATACATATAGGCATCACGTCTGAGACAAGTAGATCGATACTTTATTCATCTACTACTATTACTCCACACATCGACCGCTATCCAACATGCATCTACTGTATTGAGTTCATGACGAACAAAGTAACGCCTTAAGCAAGATGACATGATGTAGAGGGATAAACTCAAACCAATGATGAAAACCCCATCTTTTTACCCTTTATGGCAACAACACGATGCGTGCCTCGCTACCCCTTCTGTCACTGGGTGAGGTCACTGCACGGTATGAACCCAAAACCAAGCTCTTCTCCCATTGCCAGAATCATAGATCAAGCTGGCCAAACAAAACCCACAACTCAAAGAGAATTACAAGGATATGAAATCATGCATATAAGAGATCAAAAGAAGCTCAAATAAGATTCATAAATAATCTGATCATAAATCCACAATTCATCAGATCTCGACAAAACACCGTAAAAGAAGGTTACATCGGATAGATCTCCATGAAGATCATGGAGAACTTTGTATTGAAGATCCAAGAGAGAGAAGAAGCCATCTCGCTACTAGCTATGGACCCGTAGGTCTGTGGTGAACTACTCACGCATCATCAGAGAGGTCATGGTGTTGATGAAGAATCCCTCCGTATCCGAATCCCCCCTCCGGCAGGGCACCACAACGTGCCCCAGATGGGATCTTGCGGAGATAGAAGCTTGCGGCGACGGAAAAGTATTTTCGATGATGTCCTTATTTTTTCTGGGATTTTAGGGAATATATAGGCGAAAGACCTAGGGAAGAGGTGGCCTAGGGAGCCCACAAGCCTGGGAGGCGCGCCCCCCTGGCCGCGGCTAGGGGGCTTGTGGGGTCCCTGGTGGCCCCCTGCCCTGATTCTCAGGCTTCCCGATCTTCTTCTGTTTTGGAAAAAATCATTTTAGCAGTTTCGTTCCGTTTGGCCTCCGTTTAAAATCCTCCTCTGAAAGGGGTCAAAAACATTGAAAAAACATGAACTGGCACTTGGCACTGAGTTAATAAGTTAGTCCCAAAAAAGATATAAAAGGCATACAAAACATCCAAAGTTTGACAAGATAATAACATGAAACCATCAAAAATTATAGATACGTTGGAGACGTATCAGTGGGTATGACTCCGCCAGTGATTATGATGAGGAGACCCTGGATCTTATTGAAAGTGAAGAACGGGGAGTTGATGATACTGAACAAGAGACACAATACATGGCTGCTGACTATGCTGACAGGTATGAAAGCTTAGTTGCTCAACGTGTTTTAAGTGTGCAGGTAACATAGGCTGAGAAAAATGAGAGGCACAACTTGTTCCATACTAAGGGAGTGGTAAAGGAACGTTCTGTTCATGTAATCATCAATGGAGGGAGTTGCAACAACTTAGCTAGCATGGAGATGGTGGAGAAGCCGTCTCTCACTACCAGACCACATCATCATCCGTATTATATCGAGTGGTTCAACAATAGTGGCAAAGTTAAGGTAACACGTACTGTTCGTGTGCATTTTAGCATTGCTACATATTCTAATTTTGTCGATTGTGATGTGGTACCCATGCAAGGATGCTCCGTTTTACTTGGTAGACCATGGCAATTTGATAACATTTTTGTACACCATAGTAGAACAAATCAGTATACTCTTGTTCATAAGGATCAAAATATAACTTTGCTTCCTATGTTTCCTGAACATATTATGAAAGATGACGTTGCTAGAGCTAGTAAAGCAAAACAAGACCTACATAAGAGTGAAAATCAGATTGTAGCAAAGGAATTTGAGCAACACAATAAGCCTATTAAATCATCATCTAGTGTTACCTCTGAGATAAAACTGAAGATTGGTTGTTTACTTTCCACTAAATCTGATATTACTGATTTGGATATTACTACATCTGTTTGCTATGCTTTCGAATGCAAAGAGGTATTATTTTCATTCGAGGACATGCCACCCTCTTTGCCTCCTGCTGTCATTAACATTTTGCAGGAAATCACTGACGTCTTTCCACAAGACGTGCCACCGGGATTACCACCTATTAGAGGGATTGAGCATCAGATTGACTTAATTCCCGGTGCATCGCTAGACAACCGTGCACCATACCGTACCAATCTAGAGGAGACGAAGGAGATTATGCGTCAAGTACAAGAGTGCTCTGATACGTCTCTAACGTATCTATAATTTTTGATGGTTTCATGCTATTATCTTGTCAAACTTTGGATGTTTTGCATGCCTTTTATATATTTTTTGGGACTAACTTATTAACTCAGTGCCAAGTGCGAGTTCCTTTTTTTTCCATATTTTTGACCCCTTACAGAGGAGGATTTTGAACGGAGTCCAAACGGAATGAAACTGCCAAAAAGATTTTTTCCGGAACAAAAAAAGATCGAAAAGCCGGAGAATCAGGACAGGGGCCCACCAGGGACCCCACAAGCCCTCATGGCGCGGCCAGGGGGGAGGCCGCGGCCCCCTGGCTTGTGGGCTCCCTGAGGCCCTTTTGCCCTAGGTTTTGCACCTATATATTCCCTAAAATTCCATAAAAAATCAGGAGATCATCGAAAGTACTTTTCCGCCGCCGCAAGCTTCTGTCTCCGCAAGATCCCATCTGTGGCACGTTCTGTTGCCCTGCCGGAGGGGGGATTCGGACACGGAGGGCTTCTTCATCAACACCATGACCTCTCCGATGATGTGTGATTAGTTCACCATAGACCTCCGGTCCATAGCTAGTAGCTAGATGGCTTCTTCTCTCTCTTGGATCTTCAATACAAAGTTCTCCATGATCTTCATGGAGATCTATCCGATGTAATCTTCTTTTGCGGTGTGTTTGTCGAGATCCGATGAATTGTGGATTTATGATCAGATTATCTATGAATCTTATTTGAGTTTCTTCTGATCTCTCTTATGCATGATTTCATATCCTTGTAATTCTCTTCGGGTTGTGGGTTTTGTTTGGCCAACTAGATCTATGATTCTTGCAATGGGAGAAGTGCTTGGTTTTGGGTTCATAACGTGCGGTGACCTCACCCAGTGACAGAAGGGGTAGAGAGGCACACATCATGTTGTTGCCATCAAGGGTAAAAAGATGGGGTTTTCATCATTGGTTTGAGATTATCCCTCTACATCATGTCATCTTGCTTAAGGCGTTACTCTGTTCGTTATGGACTCAATACACTAGATGCATGCTGGATAGCGGTCGATGTGTGGAGTAATAGTAGTAGATGCAGAAAGTATCGGTCTACTTGTCTCGGACGTGATGCCTATATGTATGATCATTGCCTTAGATATCGTCATGACTGTGCGCGGTTCTATCAATTGCTCGACAGTAATTTGTTCACGCACCGTAATACTTGCTATTTTGAGAGAAGCCTTTAGTGAACACTATGGCCCCCGGGTCTACTCCACACCATATTTTCAACCTTACACTTTTTATTTTGTTGCACTTTCTGCCTTTAGATCTCACTTTGCAAACAATCTTGAAGGGATTGACAACCCCTTTATAGCGTTGGGTGCAAGCTCTTTTGTGTTTGTGCAGGTAATCTGGACTTGACGAGATTCTCCTACTGGATTGATGCATTGGTTCTCAAACTGAGGGAAATACTTACTGTTCCTGTGCTGCATCACCCTTTCCTCTTCAAGGGAAAAACCGACGCAAACAAGAGAAGTAGCAAGAAGAATTCCTGGCGTTGCCGGGGAAGGACTTTTGTTGCCGTAGTAGAAGAATTTCTGGCGCCGTAGCCGGGGAGGATCAAGTCAAGAACTCATCCAAGTAAGTGTCGCAAAATCATCTCTTGCATTTACTTTGTTTGCAAGTTGCCTCTTGTTTTCCTCTCCCCCACTTCACAATTTGCCTTTTTCGTTTGCCTTTTCCGTTTGCCTTTTCGTTCGCCCTTTTTCTCGCCTGCTCTTTGTTTGCTTGTGTGCTTGCCAAAGTCACCATGACAGAAAACAACAAACTTTGTGACTTCTCGAATACTAATAATAATGATTTTATTAGTACTCCGATTGCTCCCGCCACTAGTGCGGAGTCATATGAAGTCAATGTCGCTTTGCTGAATCTTGTTATGAAAGAGCAATTCTATGGCCTTCCTAGTGAAGATGACACATCCCATCTCAATACCTTCATTGAGCTTTGCGATATTCAAAAGAAGAAAGATGTGGATAATGATGTGATTAAATTGAAGCTTTTTTCCTTTCTCGTTGCGAGATCGCGCAAAAACTTGGTTTTCTTCTTTGCCCAAAAACAGTATCGTTTCTTGGGATAAGTGCAAAGATGCTTATATTTCCAAGTATTTTCTGCCGGCTAAGACAATCTCTCTCTGTAATGATATCATGAATTTCAAGCAACTTGATCATGAACATGTTGCACAATCTTGGGAGAGAATGAAATTGATGATTAGAAATTGTCCCGCTCATGGCTTGAGTCTTTGGATGATTATACAAATCTTTTACGCTGGCTTGAATTTCGCTTCTAGAAATATCTTGGACTCCACCTCAAGTGGAACGTTCATGGAAATCACGTTAGGGGAGGCCACAAAGCTCCTAGACAATATCATGACAAACTACTCTCAGTGGCACACTAAAAGGTCACCTACTAGTAAGAAGGTACACGCTATAAAAGAAATTAACTCGTTGAGTGCTAAGATGGATGAGTTCATGAATTTGGTTGCTAGTAGAAGTGCTCCTTTAGATCCTAATGATATGACCTTGTCTTCTTTGATTGAGAGTAGCAACGCTAGCTTGGACGCTAATTTTGTTGGTAGGAATAATTTTGGCAACAACAATGCTTTTAGAGGAAACTATGTTCCTAGGCCTTTTCCTAGTAACTCCTCTAACAAATTTGGCAAATCCTACAACAATACTCATGGAAATTACAATAGATTACCCTCTGATCTAGAGCGTAATATCAAAGAGTTTATCAACTCACAAAAAAAATTCAATGTGCCGTGGGTATAAGTCTGACAGTAGATGTGTAGGGTACGAAAGGATGGGCAGAGCATTAGCTACGGCAAGGTTGTATGAGTTCAGGCCCGTCTGCGGTGGAGGTAAAAGCCCTACGTCTCAGTGCTCTTGGGAGCTTAGTGTCGAGTGGAATATAGGATTACAGTAAATGCCAACTCCTGCACCAGTGGGGAAGGGCGGCTTATATAGAGTGCGCTGCCCTTCACAACGGCCCGGTGGACAGGGGTGGAGTAGTGGCGAATAAATGCCTACGTTACAGGTAACGTATGCCTTAAATGCTAATAATGGTGTATGAAAACGCATGACCGTTGTCCTCCTGGGAGGTTATGATGTACAGAGTGGAATTCAGTCGGTACGATAAATATGCTCCGAATGCTCGTCACCGACTGGATGATGGGGGGTCCTTAGTTCAGTCGAAACTGTCTAAGGGCCTTGCCCTCTATGAAGGGTAGTCCTTGGGTAGGACCTATAGGGCAGGCCTATGACCCTACCGTGGGACTATAACCCCATCATTAGTCCCCGAATGGATCGGGGTTGGAACGACGAAGTGGTGCCTGGAGTACGGATCCGACTGGTATGGATGTGACTTTGGCGTTGTTTGCCTCGATCCATTTTATCCTTTCGACCAGTGATCCGAGTGAATACACCAGTGAAACGAACCGTCAGGGACCGAGTGCTTCCGCAGAATCTTTCGATGTGACCGGTCAAACTGACAGCGACGGATTTTCTGGGATCTTCAAATTTCGGTTGCCGTGCGCTCAGCGGGGATGTCGACATCGTCATCGAGTAGTTTCTGCCGCCTCGATTACCGTGCCTTTATATTCTCCACTAATATCGTAGCAGCCGGTCGGGGGATAAGATTTCGGGGCCACCTGTTAGTGACCCAGTCGGAATCTTATTTAAGCCTCTCCGACGGGGGTTTCTTGTTGCGCTCCCCTTGTTACTCGCACTCCCCTCGCTTCTCCCGTAGCTCCCTGTGCGTTCCAAGACTCCTCCTTCCTCTCCTCCTCTACGGATCTACTGCCTTCACCATGACGAAGGGGCAGACGAGCAAGCTCGAGTCGCAGAAGAAGAAGAAGAAGAAGGCGGCGGCTCCTGCTCATCGGCGACAGCGAGCACTACCGGCGGGTTGGATCCAGGGGGATTTCCTCCCCTCCACGATGACGGTTGACGACCTGCTGGAGCTGGTGGAGCAAGGCATGATTGCCAACAAGTCGTGGAGGCTGCCGGCGGAGGGCGAGACGGAGCCGGTGCCACCGGAGGGAGAGCGCGTCTTGCTGCTCAGCCACGTGTACACGGACTTCTCCTTGCCTCCCACCCCTTGTTTAGAGGTATTATGAATCACTTCGGGGCGCAGCTCCATCATTTTTCTCCCAACGCGATAGCCCATCTCACCGCATTCGTCACTCTGTGCGAGTGCTTTATTGGATGTCCCCCCATTGGGGGCTCTTTAAGTACATCTTCTCCGCTAGGTCTCAGACTGTCAAAAAGCTTAGCCAGTCGGACGATAAAACCCATCTCCTCCAGCTCTGCGGGGGCTTAGGTTTCCAAAAGAAAACAAAGAGTAGCTACCCCCCTCTCGAGCTGTCCGAGTCAGTTAGGAACTAGCAGTCGACCTGGTTCTACTGCCAGGACATAGCTTGTCCGAATGCCGCGACTGGGTTGCCGCCCTTTAGCCTAGACCGTCCGGCCCCTCCCAGGCAGCTTGCGCTCTCAAAGTTGGAAAAGATCCAAATCCAACCTCTGGTCGACACGCTGATAGCTGTCGTCCGCAAGGGAGTCACCGGCACAGATTTGATGGAGACTTTTCTGGGTCGGCGCATCCAGCCGCTGCAAGCCCGACACCACGCCATGTGGCACTACATGGGGCCCGAGGATTCCACTCGGACTCATCTAGAGTGCGTGACCGGGGAGACCGTGACAGCGTGGGTCCGCGGCATTAGATACGCATGTGACAACCCCCAAGGAGCCCGGTGAGTGAGGCCCTTCCGCGCCGACAATCCTCCTCCGAATGAGGTGAGTGCATCTTGTAGAGTGCCTTCAATCTTCTTAGATCTATCACTTTTCTTGTGTCGCCGCCTGGTGTCTGACGTTGTCGACTGTATTTTGTGCAGGAGTGGACCAACTGGCACTCTCCCGTCTCGAATGGGAATCCCACTGAGGAAGAGAAGGGCAGCCAGGAGGGCAGCGTGGATAGCGCCGAGTACGTCTCCGACAGTGGGGAAACGGAGGAGGAGTCTGGAGAGGAGGAGGGCGAAGTTGGGGAGCAGAGCTCGCCACCTCCACCATCAGAGCCTCGAACTAAGCGCCGTCACGAACCCGCGGCTCCACCGGCTCCTCCAACAGCTCCGAGTGCTCCGCCTGCTTCTCCCGTGGCGCCGAGTGCTCCGCCAGCTCCTCCCGTGGCTCCGAGTGCTTTGAGCGTGAAGAGGACCAGGGATGCTGCTGCCGAGCCCACGGACCAACCGTCCAAGGTGGCCAAACCGAGTGGGTCCAAGCCTCGGAAAGCTTTGCCTCGGATGAGGATCGCTGTTCCAGTTGCCTCAGTGTAAGTGTCTTGTTCTCCCATCTTCTTTCAGTATTTGATTGAACTCATGCTTATCGGTCGAGTGGATTTTACTCGACAGAGCTGCTACCTCCGCCACCTCTCTGCCGCGCCAGGACGATGATCCCATCGATACGGATAACGCTGCCACATCCCAGCAAG
Organism: Hordeum vulgare subsp. vulgare; assembly: GCF_904849725.1. Lineage (NCBI taxonomy): Eukaryota > Viridiplantae > Streptophyta > Magnoliopsida > Poales > Poaceae > Hordeum > Hordeum vulgare. The sequence goes on from NC_058523.1 coordinate 370,221,585, forward strand.
GTACGTTGTTACGACTCCGAGAGTTTGCATTATTGTTTCGCGAGTGCTGCCTTTAATCTTGCCCTTTTTCAGTAACCTCATGTTGTTCAGTCGGGCTTCCTTCGGAGGTGATTAATCTAGAGGAGGACGACCAAAGGGGATCAGGGCCAACTTTGGCGCCTGTCCTTGAGGTTGTTCCATCTGCTGCTGCTCCCACCACGGACGCGCCGCCGACCGAGACGATGTCATCGACTGAGGCGGTGCCCCTTGCGGCGGAACCGGCTGGAGCGGGACTTGGGATGCCCAAGGAGTCTTCTGTCGTGCCAGGTCCGTCGACCGTCCAGTACGACGCCCGACACCTCCTGGAAGACCAAGTGGGAGCCGCCAAGGAGGCCATGGTGCAAGTGGTGTTGATGGTGGGTGATGCTAAGGGAGCGTACGACTCCATCGCGTCTTTGTACAAGAGAAGCTTGGAGCTCCGGGATGATATCCGAGTAAGTGCGCTAGTAAGTGTTTACTTTCCTCTTGTAACCCACTGGGGGTTTAAGTGATATACTCGGATACAGTAGGATTATTTTGCAGTGGGTTCACTCCGAGTGAACCCAGTGGGTGTAGTCCCCGAGACTTCTGTCGAGTGCTTGCACCGGCAGTTGTCTTTATATGCATTTTCAGTTATCTGAGCAGACCAGAGATGGTTTGCCCGAATATTACCAGTGGGGGCACTCGGAGTGCATCCAGTGGATGTAGTCCCCGAGAGTAGTGTTACTCAGGTCGGGTAATAGCATTCTCGTAGATTTGTCTGTTTGTCATGTAGCTCAATAGGGCCTGCGTGTTCGAGCTTCATGCCACTGGGGTCACTCGTAGTGAACCCACTGGGTGTAGTCCCCGAGACCGATGTCGAGTGCTTGCATGGGCAGGGGTCTGAAGAGCTTTGAGCTTTGTTTGTTTTCCTTGTTGAATGTGTCTGAGCTTCCCTTTGCGCTGATTTGGCAGAAGACTTGCGAAATGGGATCCGCGTACAATACTCTGAAGGCTGAAAAGGTTCAGCTTGCTACGGAATTGGAGGCGGCTGTGAATGACTTGGCTGGTGTGAAGGGGGCTCTTGCTGACCGAGAGAAGTCTTTGGAGGAGTCCCGGGAGACCAACAAGGCATTGGTGGCCGAAATTGAGAAAATGGGCAAGCAAAGAACTGAACTAATGGGTCAGATGAAGGTGATGAACCGTCAATGCATTTTGCAGGAGAAGTATGTCAACGACTGGGCAAGGAAGATGATTGCACTACTCGGTGGTAAGCTTTTTGCCGAGTGCTTCTTGACTTTGTAATTCATTCTGCGCTTACTTTGTGCTCTTCTTTTCTTTGCAGATTTTTGTCTGGACGCTGAGGCTGAAGCAGCCGACATTGAACGGTCGGTTGTTCCGAACGTTCCACTCGGCGACGAAGCCAATCGGGACATGCTCCAAGCACATATTCGCCTTGGCAGAGTGGAACCTTTCATCGGCCGTCTGAGAGAAGTCATCAGCTGGATCGACAAGGAGCTGTGGCCCGAAGACGATTCCCGGCAGGAAATAGAAGGGTTGATGACTCGGCTGGAGGACGTCCCGAACAGAGTGCAGGCATGGAAGAAGTCTGCCGCTCGTTGTGGTGCGGACGTGGCGCTATCGCTGGTTGGAGTGCACTGCAAGGAAGCTCGCAAAGAAAAGCTGAAGGCGTGGCAGGTCGCCAACACCAAGAAGCTTCGATTCGCAGATTTCATGGAGACCTTCCTCGAGACAGCCACTCGTATCGCGGACGGGATCGACCTTGAGACCTTTGTGGAGCCTGCCAGTCCCGGTGCGAGTCCTGATGATGCTTGAAAAACTTTACCTCGGTCTGCCGAGTGGTATCTGTATCAAACTTGGGCCACTGTTGTTGGCTGTCACATTCGTGGTTCGGTGTGGATAAGCTTGATCCACACCGAGCCGACTATCGTAGATCCAACTTTGAATTCGAATCGAATATTTTGCTCTTCTTTCGCCAAGTTTATTTTCTGACACGATTTTGGCTCGTGGTTTTTGTTTGGCGTTTCTTGGTGAAGCCAATGCCAAACATACGGAGCATGTAATTGTCAGTTGTCTTCACATCCACATGAGCCTCAATGAGGGTCTGCTAAGCCTCCGAGTGGATCTCGAGGATACACTCGAAGGAAGCTTTTTACTTAGGCGATTCTGGATCGCATCTAAGTCCCCGAGTGCGGCATCTCGTGCGCACTTGGAGTGAGTTGATACTCATGTAGTTGTCAGTTGTCTTCACATCCACATGAGCCTCAATGAGGGTCTGCTAAGCCTCCGAGTGGATCTCGAGGATACACTCGAAGGAAGCTTTTTTACTTAGGCGATTCTGGATCGCAGCTAAGTCCCCGAGTGCGGCATCTCGTGCGCACTCGGAGTGAGTTGATACTCATGTAGTTGTCAGTTGTCTTCACATCCACATGAGCCTTAATGAGGGTCTGCTAAGCCTCCGAGTGGATCTCGAGGATACACTCGAAGGAAGCTTTTTTACTTAGGCGATTCTGGATTGCAGCTAAGTCTCCCAGTGCGGCTTTTAGTGCACACTCGGAGCGAGTTTTGTACTTAGGCGATTCTGAATCGCAGCTAAGTCCCCGAGTGCGGCTTTTACTGCGCACTCGGAGCGAGTTTTGTATTTAGTCGATTCTGAATCGCAGCTAAGTCCCCGAGTGCGACTTTTAGTGCACACCCGGAGAGAGTTTTTTACTTAGGCGACTCTGGGTCGCAACTAAGTCCCCGAATGCGGCTGTTAGTGCACACTCGGAGAGAGTTTTTTACTTAGGCGACTCTGGGTCGCAGCTAAGTCCCCGAGTGCGGCTGTTAGCGCACACTCGGAAAGAGTTTTTTACTTAGGCGACTCTGGGCCGCAGCTAAGTCCCCGAGTGCGGCTGTTAGCGCACACTCGGAGAGAGTTTTTTACTTAGGCGACTCTGGGTCGCAGCTAAGTCCCCGAGTGCGGCTGTTAGCGCACACTCGGAGAGAATTTTTTACTTAGGCGACTCTGGGTCGCAGCTAAGTCCCCGAGTGCGAATTTTAGTGCACACTCGGAGAGAGTTTGTACTTAGGCGATTCTGGATCGCAACTAAGTCCCCGAGTGCGACTTTTAGTGCACACTCGGAGAGATTTTTTTACTTAGGCGACTCTGGGTCGCAGCTAAGTCCCCGAGTGCGGCTGTTAGCGCACACTCGGAGAGAGTTTTTCTAGACCGGAGTCTGCAAACGCGGAAGAATTTTGGACCTGCAAAAAATCAGTCTGCTTTGTATTACTTCAATGATACTTGTTCTTTAGATTGCCTCCGTCGGCGGTCACGTGTAGAAGCGCTTCAGGAGATCTCCGTTCCATGCTCGCGGCTCGTCCGTTTCCCTGTCGAGGTTGTAGAGTCAATATGCTCCATTGTCCAGCACCTTAGAGATGATGAAGGGTCCTTCCCAGGCGGGAGCCAACTTGTGAGGCCTCTGCTGGTCCACTCGGAGCACCAGGTCACCTGCTTGGAATGTGCGACTCCTGACGTGCCGCGCGTGAAAACGCTGCAGATCTTGTTGATAAATTGTTGAGCGAGTCAGTGCCATCTCACGCTCTTCTTCTAGTAGATCCACTCCGTCTTGCCTGGCCTGCTCCGCTTCAGCTTCGGAGAAGAGTTTGACTCGTGGAGAGTTGTGAAGCAAGTCACTCAGAAGGACTGCCTCTGCTCCATAAACGAGGAAGAACGGGGATCACCCTGTAGATCTATTCAGAGTTGTGTGGAGGCCCCACAACACCGATGGCAGCTCGCTGACCCATGCGCCGGCGACATGTCCAACTTCTCGCAGGAGTCGAGGCTTCAACCCTTGAAGAATAAGTCCGTTCGCCCGCTCTGCTTGCCGGTTGGTTTGAGGGTGCGCCACAGATGCAAAATCCACTCGGATACCTTGGCCTGTGCAAAAAACCTTTGAATCTGTCCGAGTCAAAGTTTGTGCCATTGTCAGTGATTATGATGTGCGGGACTCCGAATCTGGAGATGATGTCTCTGATAAATTTGATGGCCGTAAGGGCGTCGAGCTTCTTGATGGGCTTGGCTTCAATCCACTTGGTGCACTTGTCGACTGCCACCAACATATGAGAGAACCCCCCTTGGCCAGTTCTGAATGGACCGACTGTATCTAATCCCCACACTGCGAACGGCCAAACAAGAGGGATTGTCTTCAGCGCAGACGTTGGCTTGTGGGACTTGTTCGAATAGAACTGACAGCCTTCGCATCGGTCGACCATATCCTTTGCCATTTCATTCGCCTGCAACCAGAAGAAGCCAGCTCTGAATGCTTTGGCAACGATTTCTCTTGAGGAGGCATGATGGCCGCAAGTTCCCGAGTGAATTTCTTCCAGGATTAACTGTCCCTCCTCAGGGGAGATGCATCGCTGAAGGACTCCTGAAACACTTTCCTTGTACAACTGGCCATCAATGACGGTGAAGGACTTCGACCTGCGGACGATCTGCCTCGCTTGGACTTCGTCCTCTGGTAATTCTTGCCTCAGGATGTATGCAATGAACGACACAGTCCAATCGGGGATGATAGCAAGAATCTCCATGATCAAATCAACCACAGCGGGGACCTCGACTTCAGTCGGATCTGTTGAACTCTTCGGTTGTACCGCTTCCTCTATAAAAGGATCTTCTTTCACCGAAGGGAGATGTAGGTGCTCGAGGCAGACATCACTCGAGACTGGTCTCCGAGTGGATCCGAGTTTTGCCAAATCATCAGCTGCTTGGTTCTTCAGTCGCGGAACATGGTGAAGTTCCAAACCTTCAAACTTCTTCTCGAGCTTCCTTACTGTGTTGCAGTATGCAGTCATGGTGGGGTTCCTGACATCCCACACCTTCATCACTTGATTAGCCACCAAATCTGAATCGCCATAGACCATCAGGCGATGGACGCCGAGTGTGATGGCCATGCGCAATCCGTAAAGGAGAGCTTCATACTCTACCTCATTGTTGGAAGAGTCGAAATCTATCTGCAACACATACTTAAGCTTATCACCTTTTGGCGATATGATCACTACGCCAGCGCTGGAGCCATTCAGCATCTTGGACCCATCAAAGAACATAGTCCAATGAGCCGAGTAGATGTGAGTTGGTTGCTGTTGTTCTACCCATTCTGCTATGAAGTCAGCCAGAGCTTGAGACTTTATAGCCTTCTTGGCTTCAAACTTGATGTCGCAGTATAACATCTCCATAGCCCACTTCGCCACTCGGCCTGATGCGTCTCGATTGAGGAGGATTTCCGACAACGGAGCATCAGAAACGACAGACACCGAGTGGTCTTGGAAATAGTGAGCCACCTTCTTTGCAGTCATGTAGATCCCATAAATAAGCTTTTGATAATGGGGATACCTCTGCTTGGAAAGAGTCAGGACTTCGGAGACATAATATACTGGCCGCTGAACCTTGTACGCTTTGCCTTCTTCTTCACGTTCGACTGTGAGAACAGTGCTGATGACTTGATTTGTAGCCGCGATGTACAGAAGAAGGGGTTCTTTACTGAGCGGGGTAGTAAGAACCGGCTGGGTGGAAAGCAGGGCTTTGAGGTTGTCGAATGCAATCTGGGCTTCGTCTGTCCACTCGAAAGTATCTGATTTCTTCATGAGTCGGTACAGAGGTAACGCCTTCTCGCCGACTCGAGCGATAAACCTGCTCAAAGCCGCTAGGCAACATGTGACCCTTTGAACATCATGTATTCTGACCGGCCGCTCCATTCGGACGATGGTCCCGATCTTTTCAGGGTTGACATCGATTCCTCATTCGGAAATGAAGAAACCGAGTAACTTTCCGCTGGGAACGCCGAATGAACACTTGGCAGGGTTGAGCTTGATATCATACCTACGAAGGTTGGCGAATGTTTCTGCCAAGTCAGTCAGCAGGTCGGAACCTTTGCGTGACTTGACTATGATATCGTCCATATATGCCTCCACATTTCGACTGATCTGGTCAAGGAGGCATTTCTGGATCATGCGCATAAAAGTTGCTCCTGCATTCTTCAAACCGAATGGCATAGTGATGTAGTGGGGTGATGAAGGTTGTTTTTAATTCATCCGGACCATACAGACGGATCTGATGATAGCCTGAATAGGCATCAAGGAATGATAAACGCTCGCAACCCGCAGTCGAATCGACAATTTGATCAATGCGGGGGAGCGGGAAATGATCTTTCGGGCAGACCTTATTGAGATGCTTGAAGTCGATGCACATACGGAGGGACTTGTCCTTCTTGGGCACCATGACAACATTGGGGAACCACTCGAAGTGGTGTACCTCGCGAATGAAGTTGGCTGCCAAAAGTTTAGCCACCTCCTCTCCGATTGCCTTCCTTTTGTGCGTGGCGGACCGACGCAGGCGTTCTCGGATGGGCCGAGCGGTAGGATCCACATGCAGTCGGTACTCAGCCAACTCCCTGGGTACACCTGGCATGTCAGCGGGCTTCCATGCGAAAATGTCCCAGTTCTCACGGTGGAATTGGATGAGCTCGGCTTCCTATTTTGGATCAAGGGTGGTGGAGATGTTCGTCGGGGTGGCGGTGTCGTCCGTCGGGTGGATGCTGACTTTCTTCGTGTCGCCCGCCGACTGGAATGCGGACTCCGAAGCTGGCTTCTTCGAACGCATCAAGTCAGCGGGGTCGGCCGTCTTCTTGTACTCATCCAGCTCGAGGATAGCCATCTGCTGATCGGCAATCCGCGACCCCTGCTGCAGACACTCTTCGGCCCGCTGCCGATTGCCTGTGATGGTGATCACACCTTTGGGACCCGGCATCTTCAGCTTCAAATACACGTAACATGGACGGGCCATGAAATGTGCATACGCCGGACGACCCAGAATTGCATGGTATGCACTCTCGAAGTCCACCACCTCGAATGTCAGCTTTTCCTTGCAGAAGTTCTTGTCGGAGCCGAAAACGACGTCCAACGCGATCTGGCCGAGTGACTTGGCCTTTCGTCCTGGGACGACTCCGTGGAACTGCATGCTGCTCTCGCTAAGTTTGGACATCGGAATGCCCATCCCCTTGAGAGTGTCAGCGTACATGATGTTCAAGCCGCTGCCGCCATCCATGAGGACTTTGCGCAGTCGGACTCCTTCCACCACCGGGTCGAGTACCAGAGCCTGCCTCCCCGGGGTGGGCACGTGTGCTGGATTATCCGACTGATCAAAGGTGATCGCAGTCTGAGACCATTTGAGGAACATGGGGTTGGTCGGGGTGGCCATGCTCACCTCCCTGTTCACCAGCTTCAGTCGACTCTTGCTTTCCACGTCAACAAAAATCATCAATGTTGCATGGACTTGGGGGAACGGATCCTCCTTGTCCTTATCATCCTGCTCGTTGTCCTTTTCACTCGGCTGCCCTTCGCCGAACCCTTGGATCAGGAGGCGACATTGCCGAGTGGTGTGCTTCGGGAATATGGCGTTGCCTTCTTCATCCATCTTCGTGTGGATTGGACATGGCTGATGCAGGATGGAGTTCCTGAACTGCTTCTTCTTGGGGGTGTACTGAGCTTTCCCCTTGCCCTTGAACTTGGCATTTGTAATGCAGCTGCCTCTGCCTGCGGAGTGGACGGAGCTTTCTGCTTTTGCTTCCGATTGTTGTTCCCATCTCCGTCGGTGACTGCCTTGTGCTTGCCGCTACGTATGCGGTCCTCTTCTTCGCCATTTGCATAGCGTTCGGCTATCTCCATCATCTTGCTCATGGAGATGTCGCATGTCCGACCGAACTTCAGGTACAGATCTCTATACCGCACGCCTGCCTTGCATGCGCAGACTGCTTGATGCTCTGTGACGTTCTCCACCGTGTGGTAGAGGGTCGTCCAGCGCTGGATGAAATCGCGCAGGGGCTCATTCTGCTTCTGGACGTAGTGCTGGAGCTCCACGAGACCAGTAGGGCGTTTGCACGTGCCCTCGAAGGTCCTGATGAACACTCAGGACAGATCTGCCCAGCTATAGATGCTTGATGGAGCCAACTGATTCAGCCACGCTCGTGCCGAGCCGTCGAGCATCAGGGGGAGATGTTTCATGGCGACCTGGTCATCTCCGCCACCGATTTGGACCGCCACTTGGTAGTCGTCCAGCCACGTTTCTAGCTTGGATTCTCCTGTGAACTTGCTGATCCCCGTCGCCAATCGGAAGTTGGGAGGGATGTCAACTGAACGGATGGCCCGACTGAAGCACTCGGGGCCAGAGATGATGGTCCTGCTTCCAGTCGGACGGTCTCTATCGTGACCATCACTGTGGGCTCGACTCCTGTCAACCTTCCTCTGGGCGATGTACCCTCTTGCGTCGGGCCTTGGATCATACGTGTCACCGACTGAACGCCGATCATCATGATGTCGGGGCCCGTAAGGCCCACCCCGCGGAGGGGTGCATGAACGGCGACGATCTTCGGGATTCGTGGAACGGCTGCCCCCTCTGCGTCGCTGATGAGAGTGGGGGCTGTAAACCGACCGATGCGTGTTCGCGTGAACAGAACTGTTGTGGACCCTGTTGTGCGACTGGGAGACCGCCGAATTCTGCTGCTGCGCCGTGTGCAACAGGGCACGGATCTGCTCGATCCCTCTACCAGCCTCCGAATCAGTCGGTTGGAGGGAATCGGCTATCTTGCCAGCGGCAGCCAGGTTGAGGACGGGTGTACGGAACACCTCGACGTTGCTCTGACGAGTGCGTCGACTGGCAGAACGGTGGTGTTGACGGCGAGCGCCGGATGATTCGCCGACCTCGTGCTTGTTCCGGCCAGTCCGGTGGGGACTTTCATGGGAATTTGCCATGAGAACTTCGGCTGCAGGCCCGCGACCCAAGTACTCGGAAGGTAAATCAGTTGGAACTGAGTCCAAGCACTGGGACGGCGGCGCGACCACAACCGACTCAAGGACCGCCACTTGAGAGGACGCGTTCTGGCGCGCCTGGACGTGTCGCACCCAACGTTGGAGCCACGGACGGCGGGACCGCTTGTTGCGGCACGTGACGGGGGCGAAGGTCGACACCGGGGCTGACTGCTGGAGAAGAAGGACGCCGCGGGCACCGGCACGGAAGTGCGTAGCCCCGCGACTGGGGAGCGCCTCGACGTGGAGAGATGCATCCCGAAGCCATGCCGAATCGTCGACGATGAAGGAGAGTGCGCTGAAGAGCATCTCCCTACCCATGCATAAATCTCCGCCGGACAACATGATGAAAAGATGAAGCTGCAAACTCGCCGGAAGTCGCTTAGACGCCTGCCCCACGGTGGGCGCCAACTGTCGTGGGTATAAGTCTGACAGTAGATGTGTAGGGTACGAAAGGATGGGCAGAGCCTTAGCTACGGCGAGGTTGTATGAGTTCATGCCCCTCTGCGGTGGAGGTAAAAGCCCTACGTCTCAGTGCTCTTGGGAGCTTAGTGTCGAGTGGAATATAGGATTACAGTAAATGCCAACCCCCGCACAAGTGGGGAAGGGCGGCTTATATAGAGTGCGCTGCCCTTCACAACGGCCCGGTGGACAGGGGTGGAGTAGTGGCGAATAAATGCCTACGTTACAGGTAACGTATGCCTTAAATGCTAATAATGGTGTATGAAAACGTATGACCGTTGCCCTCCTAGGAGGTTTTGATGTACAGAGTGGAATTCAGTCGGTACGATAAATATGCTCTGAATGCTCGTCACCGACTGGATGATGGGGGGTCCTTAGTTCAGTCGGAACTGTCTAAGGGCCTTGCCCTCTATGAAGGGTAGTCCTTGGGTAGGACCTATAGGGCAGGCCTATGACCCTACCCTGGGACTATAACCCCATCACAATGCGTCCATAGAGGAAAAACTACTCAAAATTGTCGATTTGGCTAAGAGCGTTGATAGAATGTATAGCGATGTTGAAGCTTTGAAAGTTAGATGTGCTCCTCCCAAGATCAATATGGATGAAACTTTGAAAGCTATGCGTGTTTCCATGATTGAGAGCAAAAAAGAACTGCCCAAATTCGTGCTAGACATGAATGGCTTAAAAAGGCGTGTTCTCGTGATAAGAATCACGAAGATCTTAAAGTGCTTGGTGTGACTCCCATTGAATCTTTGTTTTCTCGTGTCAAACCTAATGATTATGGGCTCGATATGAATCCGCTTTGGTTGAAAAGTGCCCCAATGATTCGGAGTCCATCTATCTTGATGCTAAAATCATTGAAAGTGGAGTAGAAGATATTAAAACTTTGAGTAGTAGTGAAATTACAATTTGGATTTCAAGGAATTCAATTATGATAGTTCCTCCTTGATTGAATGCATTTCCTTGATGCAATCCATGTTAAACTCTCCACACGCTTATAGCCAAAACAAGGCCTTTACCGATCATATCGTCGAAGCCATGATAAAATCTCTTGAAGAGAAACTTGAATTGGAAGTCTTTATACCTAGAAAGCTTCATGATGAGTGGGAACCTACTATCAAAATCAAAATCAAAAACTATGAATGCAATGCTTTGTGTGATTTCGGTGCTAGTGTTTCTGCGATTCCAAAGTCTTTATGTGATGTTCTGGGTTTTAATGAGATTGAAGAGTGTTCTCTTAATTTGCATCTTGCGGATTCTACTGTCAAGAAACCCATGGGAAGGATCAATGATGTTCTTATTGTTGCAAATAGGAACTATGTACCCGTGGATTTCATTGTGCTTGACATTGATAGCACTCCTACATGCCCTATTATTCTTGGTAGACCTTTCCTAAGGACTATCGGTGCTATCATTGATATGAAGGAAGGGAATATTAGATTTCAATTTCCTTTAAAGAAGGGCATGGAGCAATTTCCTAGAAATAAAATAAGATTGCCTTATGAATCCATGATGAGGGCCACTTATGGTTTGAGCACCAAAGACGACGATACGTGATTCTATCGCTTTTATGTCTAGCTAGGGGTGTTAAACAATAGCGCTTGTTGGGAGGCAACCCAATGAATTTACCTTTTTCTTTCTGTTTTGTTGCGTCCACACTTTCATAATTCTATTGTGATTGTGTTTTTTGTGTTTCTTTTTGTGTTTGAGCCAAGCAAAACCTTTAGGATTAGTCTTGGTAATGGTTGTTTGATCCCGCTGAAAAAAATAGAAACTTTTCGCTCACGAGATGATTTTTCATTTTTATTAAGAAAGAGATTTTGAGTTGATTCTTTTTGGTGCTGGTTGATATGCCTTTTTCCAACACAGCCGTGATTTTTCAGAATTGTTGAGGTACCAGAAGTATACGAAGTATACAGATTGCTACAGACTGGTTTGTTTTTGACAGATTCTGTTTTTGTTGAGTTGGTTGCTTGTTTTGATGAAATTATGGTTAGTATCGGGGGGTACTAGCCATGTAAAAGTGAGAATACATTAGCGCAACACCAATTTATATAGAATTCAAGTTTGCTACAGTACCAAAAGAGGTGGTAGTTTGTTTTCTTGTGCTAATGTTATCACGAGTTTCTGTTTAAGTTTTGTGTTGTGAAGTTTTCAAGTTTTAGGTGATGTCCTCATGGACAAAGAGATAAGGAGTGGAAAGAGCTCAAGCTTGGGGATTCCCAAGGCATCCCAAGCCAAATTCAAGGACACCAAAAAGCCTAAGCTTGGGGATGCCCCGGGAAGGCATCCCCTCTTTCGTGTTCAATCCATTGGTAACATTACTTGGAGCTATATTTTTATTCACCACATGATATGTGTTTTGCTTGGAGCGTCTTGTATCGTAGGAGTCTTTTCTTTTTTGTTGTGTCACAATCATCCTTGCTGCACACCTTTTTGAGAGAGAGTGAGAGACATGCACTCATCGTGATTTTGGTAGAATGCTCATAGTGCTTCACTTATATGTTTTGAGCTAGATAATTTTGCTCTATGTGCTTCACTTATATCTTTTAGAGCACGGCGGTGCGTGACTTGGTAGTTGGATTATGTTATGAAAGTAGTCCCAAAGGTGATAGGTACCCAAAGAGGATACAAAAACCTCCATCTTCATGTGCATTGAGTAGAAAGAGAAGTCTTGATTCCTCATAATTAGTTTTGAGACGTGGATCCGGTAATATTAAGAGTTATGTTAGTAGGGTGTTGTGAATCTAGAAATACTTGTGTTGAAGTCAGTGATTCCCATAGCATGCACGTATGGTGAACCGCTATGTTAGGAAGTCAGAGAATAATTGACCTATTGATTGTCATCCTTTGTGTTGAGGTCGGGATCGCGGTATGGTTAACACCTACCAACCCTTCCCCTAGGAGTATGCGTTTAGCACTTTGTTTAGCTTACTAATAAAAACTTCCGCAACAAGTATGTGAGTTCTTCATGACTAATGTGAGTCCATGGTATAGATGCACTTTCACCTTCCACCTTTGCTAGCCTCTCTAGTGCCGTGCAATTCTCGCCGGTGCACAAACCCACCATATGCCTTCCTCAAAACAGCCACCATACCTACCTACTATGGCATTTTCATAGCCATTTCGAGATATATTGCCATGCAACTCCCACCGTTCCGTCTCATGACTTGTGCCGTCACTCATATTGCCATTGCATGATCGTAAGATAGCTAGCAAGATGTTTCAATGTCATACACCAAGCTAGATCGTTGCACATCTCGGTACACTGCTTGAGGCATTTCCTATGGAGTCATCATCTTTCTAAGCTTTGAGCTATGAGTAAATAAAAGTGTGATGATCATGATTATTAGACCATTGTTCCATGTGAGGAATAAAAAAAAGAGACCAAAGAGCCAAAAAAAGAAAAAAAAAGAGAGGCCCAAGAGCCCAAATAAAAAAGAAGAGAGAAAAAGAGAAAAGGGACAATGCTACTATTTTTTCCACACTTGTGCTTCATAATAGCACCATGTTCTTCATGATTGAGAGCTTCTTGCTTTGTCACTACCATATGCTAGTGGGAATCTTCATTATATAACTTGGCTTGTATATTCCAATGATGGGCTTCCTCAAAATTGCCCTAGGTCTTCATGAGCAAGCAAGTTGGATGCACACCCACTAGTTCTACTTTTGAGCTTTCACACACTTATAGCTCTAGTGCATCCTTTGTATGGCAATCCCTACTCATTCACATTGATATCTATTAATGGGCATCTCCATAGCCCTTTGATACGTTGAGTCAATGTGACCATCTCCTCCTTATTGACTCACAACCACCACCACACTCTATTCCACCTATAATGCTATATCCATGGCGCGCACTCATGTATTCCATGATAGTTATAAAAAGTTTGAGAAAGTAAGAGTGAGAAAACAATTACTTGGCCAATACTGGGGTTGTGCACGATTTACATTAGTTCTGTGAGGATGATGGAGTATAGCCAGACTATATGATTTTGTAGGGATAACTTTCTTTGGCCTTGTTATTTTGAAAGTTCATGATTACCTTGCTAATTTGCTTGAAGTATTATTGTTTTCATGTCAATAGCAAACTATTGTTTTGAATCTTACGGATCTGAACATTCATGTCACGTGAAAGAAGTTGCAAAGGACAACTATGCTAGGTAGCATTCCACATCAAAATTCATTCTTTATCACTTCCCTACTCAAGGATGAGCAGGAGTTAAGCTTGGGGATGCTTGATACGTCTGCAACGTATCTATAATTATTGATGGTTTCATGGTATTATCTTGTCAAACTTTGGATGTTTTACATGCCTTTTATATATTTTGTGGGACTAACTTATTAACTCAGTGCCAAGTGCGAGTTCCTGTTTTTTCCATGTTTTTGACCCCTTTCAGAGGAGGATTTTGAACGGAGTCCAAACGGAATGAAACTGGAAAAAAGATTTTTTCCGGAACAGAAAAAGATCGGAAAGCTGGAGAATGAGGACAGGGGCCCACCAGGGACCCCACAAGCCCTCATGGCGCGGCCAGGGAGGAGGCCGCGCCCCCTGGCTTGTGGGCTCCCTGAGGCCCCTTTTCCCTAGGTTTTGCGCCTATATATTCCATAAAATTCCATAAAAAATCTGGAGATCATCGAAAGTACTTTTCCGCCGCCACAAGCTTGTGTCTCCGCAAGATCCCATCTGGGGCACGTTCTGGTGCCCTGCCGGAGGGGGGATTCAGACACGGAGGTTTTCTTCATCAACACCATGACCTGTCTGATGATGCGTGAGTAGTTCACCATAGACCTACGGGTCCATAGCTAGTAGCTAGATGGCTTCTTCTCTCTCTTGGATATTCAATACAAAGTTCTCCATGATCTTCATGGAGATCTATCCGATGTAATCTTCTTTTGCGGTGTGTTTGTCGAGATCCGATGAATTGTGGATTTATGATCATATTATCTATGAATCTCATTTGAGTTTCTTCTGATCTCTCTTATGCATGATTTCATATCCTTGTAATTCTCTTCGAGTTGTGGGTTTTGTTTGGCCAACTAGATCTATGATTCTTGCAACGGGAGAAGTGCTTGGTTTTGGGTTCATACCGTGCGGTGACCTCACCCAGTGACAGAAGGGGTAGCGAGTCACGCATCGTGTTGTTGCCATCAAGGGTAAAACGTGGGGTTTTCATCATTGGTTTGAGATTATCCCTCTACATCATGTCATCTTTCTTAAGGCGTTACTCTGTTCATCATGAACTCAATACACTAGATGCATGCTGGATAGCGGTCGATGTGTGGAGTAATAGTAGTAGATGCAGAAAGTATCGGTCTACTTGTCTCGGACGTGATGCCTATATGTATGATCATTGCCTTAGATATCGTCATGACTTTGCGCGGTTCTATCAATTGCTCGACAGTAATTTGTTCACCCATCGTAATACTTGCTATTTTGAGAGAAGCCTCTAGTGAACACTATGGCCCCCGGGTCTACTCCACACCATATTTTTAGCCTTACACTTTTTACTTCGTTGCACTTTCCGCCTTTAGATCTCACTTTGCAAACAATCTTGAAGGGATTGACAACCTCTTTATAGCATTGGGTGCAAGCACTTTTGTGTTTGTGCAGGTACTCTGCCCTTGACGAGATTCTCCTACTGGATTGATACGTTGGTTCTCAAACTGAGGGAAATACTTACTGCTCCTGTGCTGCATCACCCTTTCCTTTTCAAGGGAAAAACCGACGCAAACAAGAGAAGTAGCAAGAAGAATTCCTGGCGTTGCCGGGGAAGGACTTTTGTTGCCGTAGCATGCTCGACAAAGGTTATATACATGAATATCTTAGTCGTTGTGCTGTTCCTATTATTCTAGTGCCGAAAAAGGATGGTACATCGCGTATGTGTGTTGATTGTAGATGCATTGATGATATTACTATTCGTTATCATCATCCTATTCCTAGGCTAGATGTTATTCTTGATGAATGAAGTGGCTCTATAATTTTCTCCAAAGTTGATTTGCATAGTGGATACCATCAAATTCGCATGAAATTGGGAGATGAATGGAAAACAACATTTAAAAATAAGTTTGGCTTATATGAGTGGTTAGTTATGCCTTTTGGATTGACTAATGCACCTAGCACTTTCATGAGATTAATGAATGAGGTTTTACGTGCTTTCATTGGACGATTTGTGGTAGTCTACTTTGATGATATACTGATTTATAGTAGATCTTTGGAGGAACACTTGGATCATTTGCATGTTGTTTTTACTACTCTACACGATGCACGTCTGTTTGGTAACCTTGGGAAGTGCACCTTTTGCACAAACCGAGTATCTTTTCTTGGCTCTGTTGTTACTCCACAGGGAATTGAAGTTGATAAAGCCAAGATTGAAGCTATTGAGAGTTGGCCGCAGCCCAAAACGGTCACAAAAGTGAGTAGTTTCCTTGGACTCGCTGAGTTTTATAGGCGTTTTGTGAGAGATTTCAGCACCATTGCTGCACCTCTCAATGAGCTTACAAAGAAGGATGTGCCTTATTCTTGGGGTACCGCACAGGAAGAAGCCTTCACGGTTTTGAAAGATAAGTTAACACATGCTCCTTTACTCCAACTTCCTGATTTTAATAATACTTCTGAGCTTGAATGTGATGCTAGTGGAATTGGATTAGGAGGTGTGTTATTACAAGATGGTAAACCTGTTGCATACTTTTCTGAAAAATTAAGTGGGCATAGTCTGAATTATTCTACTTATGATAAGGAATTATATGCTCTTGTTCAGACTTTGGAAACCTGGCAACATTATTTATGTGCCAAAGAATTTGTCATATATTCTGATCATGAATCTTTGAAACATATTAAAAGTCAAGCAAAACTGAACCATAGACATGCTAAATGGGTTGAATTCATTGAGACTTTCCCGTACGTCATTAAACACAAGAAGGTTAAAGAAAATGTCATTGGTGATGCTTTGTCTCGTTGTTATACTATGCTTTCACAACTTGACTTTAAAATATTTGGTTTGGAGACCATCAAAGATCAATATGTGCATGATGCTGATTTCAAAGATGTGTTGGGGAATTGTAAAGAAGGGAGAACATGGAACAAGTTCATCATTAATAATGGATTTGTGTTTCGTGCTAACAAGCTATGCATTCCAGCTAGCTTCATTCGTCTTTTGTTGTTACAGGAGGCACATGGAGGAGGATTGATGGGACACTTTGGCGTAAAGAATACGGAGGACGTACTTGCTACACATTTCTTTTTGCCAAGGATGCGACGGGATGTTGAGCGTTTTGTTGCTCGCTGCACGACATGTCAAAAAGCTAAGTCACGACTCAATCCTCATGGTTTATATATGCCTTTGCCTATACCTAGTGTTCCTTGGGAGGATATATCTATGGACTTTGTTTTAGGTTTACCCTGAACAAAGAAGGGGAGGGATAGCCTATTTGTTGTCGTGGACAGATTTTCTAAAATGGCACACTTTATACCATGTCCAAAAGTGATGACGCCGCTAGTGTGGCTAATTTGTTCTTTCGTGAAATTATTCGCTTGAATGGTGTGCCAAATATGATTGTTTCAGATCGTGATGCTAAATTTCTAAGCCAACTTTGGCGATATTTATGGGCTAAGTTGGGGCCAAAATTGCTTTTTAGTACTACATGTCACCCCCAAACTGATGGACAAACTGAAGTAGTTAATAGATCTTTGTCTACTATGCTTAGGGCTGTTTTGAAGAACAATCTAAAAATGTGGGAAGAATTCTTGCCTCATATTGAATTTGCTTATAATCGCTCGCTGCATTCTACTACAAAGATGTGTCCTTTTGAAGTTATGTATGGTTTCCTACCTCGTGCACCTATTGATTTGTTACCTCTTCCATCTTCAGAGAAGGTTAATTTTGATGCTAAAGAACGTGCTGATTTGATATTAAAGATGCATGAGTTAACTAAGGAAAACATTGAGCACATGAATGCTAAATATAAACTTGCTGGAGATAAGGGTAGAAAACAAGTTGTCTTTGCACGTGGAGATCTTGTTTGGTTGCATTTGCGTAAGGCTAGGTTTCCTGATTTGCACAAGTCAAAGCTAATGCCGCGTGCCGATGGTCCTTTCAAAGTGTTAGAGAAAATAAATGATAATGCATATAGACTTGAGCTGCCTGCAGATTTTGGGGCTAGTCCCACTTTTAACATTGCAGATTTGAAGCCGTATTTGGGTGAGGAAGATGAGCTTCCATCGAGGACGACTTCAGTTCAAGAAGGGGAGGATGATGAGGACATCAACACCATTGTTACACCCACAGCCCCAGCTGCTATACATACTGGACCAGTTACTAGAGCATATTGAATTACCAGGTACTTTTGTTTCTTGGGAATACTTCTAATGTTCATGAACATACGATGCTGCCTAAGTTAGATACTTTTGTTGTGCTCATGAGTGAAGGACCTAGCATGGGCAAGAAGGATTTCCATTCGAGCGGGATCAAGCATGGAGAAGAAGGTGCACACGCGGGAGAGAACAATGGAGCTTTCACTCGTGATTTCGCAATCTAACGCCACCATAAGGAGAGCATGAAGGCTTTGGACAAAATATTCAAGACGCCACTTTATAAATTTCATCCATAGGCTATTATAGGTGTTCGCCACCTTATTTTGGGCTAGGCCCATGCAATTTTGAAATACCATAATATAGGCTATTTTTAGAGTCCGTATGTGTGGGGAAACCAAGTTTAGGGCTGTTTTCGGACCCCTCCTCCAAGGGTCACGAAATTGCCTCTCTATCCCCTCATATATACAGCCCTTGGGGCACCGTTTAGACTTGGGTTTTGTTTAGATTACAAGTTCTCCATAGCTGCAAATTCGCGTTCTTCGTTCGTGTTCTACGACCAGACAAAGGCGTCACAGAACCCCACCTTCATCAATAAAGCTTTCCTCTTATATTCGCAATATCTTGATTGCAATCTTGGTTTCTTGCTTGTTCTTCATTTGCGTGCAGGAAACAAACCTTCGTGGTCAGGTTGATCGTGCTCCGGTGTGATCAATAACCTCTCGGAGTTGGTTTAGCGATTGCTAAGGAGTGATGTCCTCATACGTTCGTAGTCGGATCGTCAAAGTCTACTCCACCAAAACGATACCCACAATCTCATCGAAACACAAGGACAACTTCGCCTCTATCACAAGATGACTAAGACTCCGTTCTCTGGAACAATGGAGCATGCAAGTGACTTGTTGGAGATCTTACATACTGATGTGTGCGGACCAATGAGCAAAGAGGCGTGCGGCGGATATTGTTATTTGCTCACCTTCACCGACGATTTGAGTAGGGATCGCTATATCTACTTGATGAAGCACAAGTCTGAAACGTTTGAAAAGTTCAAACAATTTCAGAGTGAAGTTGAAAATCATCGTAGCAAGAAGATCAAGTTCCTACGACCTGATGGAGGAGGTGAATATCTGAGTTACGAGTTTGGTACTCACTTAAGACAATGAGGATTTTTTTCATAGTTGACACCGCTTGGAACACCGCAGCGTAATGGTGTCCGAACATCGTAATCATACTTTATTAGATATGGTGCATTCTAAGATGTCTCTTACCGATTTCCCATTATAATTTTGGGGCTGTGCATTGGAGACAGTTGCATTCACTTAAAATAGGGCACCATCAAAATCCGTTGAGACGACGCCATATGAGCTATGGTATGGAAAGAAGCCAAAATTGTCGTTTCTTAAAGTTTGGGGATGTGATGCTTATGTCAAAAAGCTTCAGCCTGAAAAGCTGGAACCCAAAGCGGAAAGGTGCGTCTTCATAGGTTATCCAAAAGAGACAGTTGGGTATACCTTCTATCTCAGATCCGAGGGCAAAGTGTTTGTCGCTAAGAACGGGGATTTTCTTGAGAAAGAGTTTCTCTCGAAAGAATTGAGTGGGAGGAAGATAGAACTTGATGAGGTTGCGGAACCTTTGCTTCAACAAGATGGTGGCGCAGGGCAGAAAGAAATTTGTGTCGAGGGAACACCAGTTGAAGAGGAAGCTAATGATGGTGATCATGAAGCCTGAGATCAAGTTACTGTCAGACGTCGCAGGTCGAGAAGAGAACGTACTGCTCCTAAGTGGTACTGGAATCATGTCTTGTCAATCATGTTGTTGGACAGCAATGATCCTGCAAATTATGGAGAAGTAATAGTGGGCCTAGATTCCAACAGATGGTTAGAAGCCATGAAAGCTGAGATATGATCTATGTATGAAAACAAAGTATGGACTTTGGAAGTATTACCTGAAGGTCGAAGGCTATTTAGAACAAATTGATCTTTAAGAAGAAGACGGACGCGGACGGTAATGTGACCATTTATAAAGCTCCACTTGTGGCAAAGGGTTTTTCATAAGTTCAAGGAGTTGACTATGATGAGACATTCTCACCCGTAGTGATGCTTAAGCCCGTACGAATCATGTTAGTAATAGCTGCATTTTTTGATTATGAAATCTGGCAGATGGATGTCAAAACGGCGTTCCTTAACGTGTTTCTTAAGGAAGAGTAGTATATGATGCAACCCAAAGGTTTTGTTGATCCAGAGAATGCTGACAAAGTGTGCAAACTCCAGCGATCCCTTTATGGACTGGTGCAAGCATCTCGGAGTTGGAATCAACGCTTTGATGAGATGATCAAGGCGTTTGGGTTTATACAAGTTTTTGGAGAACCTTGTATTTACAAGAAAGTGAGTGGGAGCTCTATAGAATTTCTAATATTATATGTGGATGACATATTACTGATTGGAAACAATGTAGAGTTTTTGGAAAGCGTAAAGGATTACTTGAATAAAAGTTTTTCAATGAAGGACCTAGGAGAAGCTGCTTACATATTGGGCATAAAGATCTATAGAGATAGGTCAAGGCGCCTAATAGCTCTTTCACAAAGCACATACCTTGATAAAGTTTTGAAGAAGTTCAAAATGGAACAATCCAAGAAGGGTTCTTGCCTGTGTTACAAGGTATAGAGTTGAGTAAGACTCAATGTCCAGTAGCTGCAGAAGATAGAGAAAAGATGAGTGTCATCCCCTATGCTTTAGCCATAGGGTCTATCATGTATGCAATGTTGTGCACAAGACCGGATGTCAGCCTGGCCATAAGTATGGCAGGCAGGTTTCAAACTGATCCAGGAGTGGAGCACTGGGCGGCGATCAAGAATATTCTGAAGTACCTGAAAAGGACTAAGGAAATGTTTCTCGTTTATGGAGGTGACGAAGAGCTCGTCGTAAAGGGTTACGTCGATGCAAGCTTTGACACTGATCCGGATGACTCTAAGTCTCAAACTAGAAACGTATTCATTCTTAACGGGGGTACGGTAAGCTGGTGCAGTTCCAAGCAAAGCGTCATAGCTGATTCTACATGCGAAGCGGAGTACATAGCTGCCTCAGAGGCGGCTAAGGAGGGTGTGTGGATGAAGTAGTTCATGTTAGATCTTGGAGTAGTGCCAACTTCAATGGACCCAATCAATTTGTTCTGTGACAACACTGATGCCATTGCTATAGCCAAGGAACCAATGTTTCACAAGAGGACCAGACACATAAAGCGACGCTTCAATGCCATCCGCGATTACATCAAAGAGGAGGACATAAATATTTGCAAACTGCACATGGATCTGAATGTTGCAGATCCACTGACTAAACCTCTTCCACGAGGAAAGCATGATGAACACCGGAACTTTATGGGTGTTAGATTCATTACGTTGTAAATCACATAGAGATGTGAAGCTAGATTATTGACTCTAGTGCAAGTGGAAGACTGTTGGAAATATGCCCTAGAGGCAATAATAAAATAGTTATTATAATATTTCATGTTTCAAGATAATCGTTTATTATCCATGGTATAATTGTATTGAATGGAAACATAAATGCATGAGTGGATATATAGACAAAACAATGTCCCTAGTGAGCCTCTAGTTGACTACCCTGTTGGTCAAGGATGGTTAAGGTTTCCTAGCCATAGACAAGTGTTGTCGCTTGATGACGGGATCACATCATTAGGAGAATGATGTGATGGAGAAGACCCAAACTACAAATGTAGCATATGATCGTGTCATTTTGTTGCTATTGTTTTCTGCATGTCAAGTATACATTCCTATGACCATGAGATCACGTAACTCAGTGACACCGGAGGAATGCCTTGTGTGTATCAAACATCCCAACGTTACTGGGTGACTATAAAGGTACTCTACATGCATCTCCGAAGGTGTCCATTGAGTTAGCATGGAGCAAGACTGGGATTTGTCACTCCGTGTGACGGAGAGGTATCTCAAGGCCCACTCGGTAATACAACATCACAAACAAGCCTTGCAAGCAATGTGACTAAAGAGTTAGCCAAGGGATCTTGTATTACGAAACGAGTAAAGAGACTTACCGGTAACGAGATTGAAATAGGTATGGTGATACCGATGATCAAATCTTGAGCAAGTAACATACCGAAGGACAAAGGGAATGATATACGGGATTCTGTGAATCCTTGACATAGAGGTTTAACCGATAAGATCTTCATAGAATATGTAGGATCCAATATGGACGTCCAGGTCCCGCTATTGGATATTGACCGGAGAGTATCTCGGTCATGTCTACATAGTTCTCGAACTCGCAGGGTCTGCACACTTAAGGTTCGGTGACGTTTTCGGTATAGTTGAATTATTGATGTTGGTAACCGAATGTTGTTGGGAGTCCCGGATGAGATCCCGG
Organism: Hordeum vulgare subsp. vulgare; assembly: GCF_904849725.1. Classification (NCBI taxonomy): domain Eukaryota; kingdom Viridiplantae; phylum Streptophyta; class Magnoliopsida; order Poales; family Poaceae; genus Hordeum; species Hordeum vulgare. The sequence goes on from NC_058523.1 coordinate 370,243,608, forward strand.
ACGCCACGAGTGTCTCTGGAATGGTCTGGAAACGAAGATTGATATATAGGATTGTTGCATTTGGCTTCCGGAAAGATTTCGAGCATTACCGGTAAAGTACCGGGAGTGACGAATGGGTTCCGGGGTTTTACCGGGAGGGGCCACCCACCCAGGAGAGAACCAAATAGGCCATGGATGGCACACCAATCCTTAGTGGGCTGGTGAGGCCAGCCCAATAAGGTTATATCGGCCAAAGCAATAATAAAGAAGGAAAAGGAAAAAAAGGGAGGTGGACAAGATAGGAAGGAGTCCTCCACCAAACCTAATTGGAGGAGGACTACTCCCTCCTTGCCTCGGCCGAAGCTCCTCCTTGGAGTAGGAGGCAAGCCAACCACCCCTTGGTTCCTCCTATATATAGTGGAGGGTTTTAGGGTTTTTTGCAACTCAAGCCTTTGTGCAACCCTCTCTCCCTCCACTACTTCGTGACACCTTGTAGCTAGATTGGTACGGCGCGACAAAGCCCTCCCGGAGTAGCTCCATCATCATCACCGCCACGCCGTCGTGCTACCGGAGAATTCAGCTACCTCTTCATCTCTCTTGCTGGATCAAGAAGGCGGAGATCGTCATCGAGCTGTACGTATGCTGAACACGGAGGTGTCGTCCGTTCGACGCTAGATCGGGACGGATCGTGGGACGGCGGCGATTTGGATCGCGAAGACGTTCCACTACATCAACCGTGTTTTTTAATGCTTCCTGCTTAGCGATCTACAAGGGTATGCGGATCCGATCTCCCTCTCGTAGATGATCATCACCATGATAGGTCTTCGTGTGCGTAGGAATTTTTTTGTTTCCCATGCAGCATTCCCCAACAATAGGTTAGTCCAAAAATATGATATAAAGTTGCTATAAAATGATCATAAAACATCCAAGAATGATAATATATCAGAATGGAATAATAAAAATTTATATATACGTTGGAGACGTATTAGTCGTTTCCGCTCACTTCAAAGACATTTACTGTTTCGAAGTTTTTCATAAAATTAGCTTCTTCACCCCCTTGGCCGATAACTAGCACTTTCATCTATTTTCTATGTCACATAGTATAGTGCCTATTAGTCCTTTTTTAAAGTCAAAGGATGTAAACTTTAACCAAGTTTTCACAGAAATGTGAAATCTAGAATACTAGTTCATCATGAAATATATTTTCTTATGATATATATATATTTGGTACTCCCTTCTTTCGAAAATACTCCCTTTGTCTTTATACAATGCAATTTCATGTTTTATATCTAACTTTGATCATTAATTTTATCAACCAAATGTATGTTACATGCCACAATAAACACACCTTCACATTTTAAGCAGCTTTTTGATGATATATTTCTTAATGACATATAATTCATACTGTGTTGACCAAATTATAAGTCAAAGCTTGACACAAAAAACGAAATGAACTTATATATAAAAAAGAATGTAATATAAGATGTTTTGGATATTATAATCCAAAAAGTTAGAGCATCTTTGATTCGCGAACAGAGTAAGTATTATATAAATAGATAAATTTCTCTATAAACGTGGTCAAGTATGTGACGTTTGACTTCCACGAAAATCAAATATCAAATGGGACAGAGGGAATATTACATCAATTTGGTGCAGCCTAAATACTTCAATATATCACATAGGAATAGAAAATTAGGTTTCCACTAACATCATATAATTCTGACTTCTTCTAAAGCCTAATGCAACCCATCTCTACTCCCCATAAATACTATATTCCACGTCTAAACAAACGGCGACACTTCCATTAAAAAAATTGTGAAGTTGTTCCTATGCTTCATCAATGAAGCTATGTTCTAAGCTCGGGGGGGGGGGGGGGGGCATTGCCCTGGCTATGAACCAAATTTTGAAGATTTTTTTTATTGGAGAGCTTAGATGGGAATTTTTTTTGCTTTTCACCTTTGAACAGTCCTATTCTTTCTTGCCTCCATAACAGATTTTGTCTAGCTCTGTCATTGATAAATGATAGAAACGAGCATATGCATGCATTTGTGAAAGCATGATCGCACCTCCCTCCACACGCGCGCCTTCACCTATGTATATACATATGGGATGCACAAACATTTTTGTTAGCTCGCCACAAGTGATCTTGACTTTATTTTGCGCTGCTTGCTCTTATCCTGTCCTTCAACACAAAATCTATAGACAAAGGAGTATGGGAAATAAAAGACCACAATCCATCTTCATCGCATCATCAAAGCGACCAAGCTAAAGAGGGTGGTAGGCTACACGAAACAAGATATCAATCAGTAAGAGTCTATTATATGTTTGCCTACCAGACCAAAATGTTATTCTCATAGTTAGCCATTTCATTTCTTTGTCATGCTCAATCGTTTGCGTTGATACTCTCATTGTTCCAAACTATAAAGCTTATAAGATACATGCATTCAACACTTCATACTTTTGACCATTCCTCCCATTATTCTCAAAAGGATGGTGTAAGCTTAATCTACACCTTGTGAAAATGCAGTTAAGTATGGATAATTTGGGAAAGAAACGTTTACGCTTTTCCTTCCTAATGACGTTGAGAAATTGTTATCTTTTTAAGTTGTTAGTGTTAGGTTAATCTCCTCCCGATCAAGTCCAATGGCTCGACGGCCCCCTGACTCGCGCCCTGATCGAGGGCGTCCAACCGAATACTAGTTGGTGGGCCCGTGTCACCTACGCAATATAAAAAGGTGGGGGCCAGCGGCTCTAAACACGAGGTTCGTTGCGAGCCGCACACCCCACCGATACACCTACCGATCTAGGTTTCGTGCAGTGCTGATGGGAAGCGCCGCCACCACCTCGCCCACTTTTTGCCATCACCATCGTCGCCATCCACCATGGCGTCATGCTCGGGATCCTCGAGCCAAGGAGAAGGTAAAGGTTCCTCCTCTTTGCACAACCGCGAATCCCCTAGCCTACCCGATCCAGTAGGATCTATCAATGGTTTCAGAACGAGGTTAGGCTATGATTGTTCGGTAGTAGAGTAAAGTGGCACAAAATTCCTCTCCCTTACCCGAAGAACCCTAGAAGGACAAAGAAAAACAAACAAAAAAAAGCTCACCGGAGAAGGGCCTTGGGCCCGCCCGCAAAGTGCGGCTCCGCCCCGGCCGCGCCGTTCCTCTCGATCTCGTAGTGCATTGGCAAGCCGAGGCTCGGGAAGAAGAACTCACCCCGAGAGGGGAAAAGAGGCATCGCCGTTGTGCCGCTTGACGGTGGCGCGCTCTCTTTTGGGAGTTCGCACACACTGGGAAGGGGAACAGGGGGGGGGTGTCGCCGCTTGGTGTTTCGCCGCAGTCGGAGTGTCCACTGGGCAAAGGAGGCTGATGGTGGTCAAGAACAACAGGAAGGAAAGAAAGGGGGAGGAAGACGAGCCTTGCGAGGCTCGCCGCCGGCGCGGCGAGGGTTCCAGCAAAGGCCGCCGCCGCGGCGACACCTCAGAGCTGCGCGCGAGAGAGAGCGTGCCGGGGGGGTATGATTAGGGTCCCCCCCACACAACGACGCTAGCCGGTTTTGACCAACCGAAAAGGACGCACGGGCACCGGATCTGATCCGACGGCTCAAGGGCCAGCGGGGGCAGCTCGATCTAGATAGGCCAATTGTGCCACTAGGACGCGAGGCAGCGGGCTCGGGCGCTGGGTGACTCAGCCGGTTTTGGCCGAGAAAACCCCGACCGTATTTCCTTTTTCTTTATTATGTTTTTTGTTCAGTTTTGGGCAAAAAAATTATACAGTTTCAATTACTTTTTCTATTCCGATTTATCCAACGAAATTCTGTTTAGAAAATAGAAAAGTAAAATTAATACTTCTCAAAAGTAAAAGAAAAAAGTTCACGAATTTTTTATTCATGTTTTTCCGCTGCAAATAAGTATAAATGCTCTTTTAAAAGTAAATAGAAGTTTAAAGTAGATTAATTTTTTAAGAGCACGTTAAAGTAATTGTTGCAATAATTGAGATTGTGTTATTTTATGACCAACATCGTTAATAACGTGATCATGATTCGTAGTTATTGTAAAAGTTGCATTTATTTCTACTTTGCCCAACGGTAATATAGATTTAATTGCATAAACAATTGTATGTTTTAATTTTGACCAACGTTGGATTAATGCATGCAATTGTTGTTACGATCTCATTTCATTGTGGTTTTCACGAGGGTTTTACTTGATGAGCTGCATCAAGGAGATTCCAACCCTGAGAGGTGACAACTACTCTGAATGGAGAAAGAAAGTAGATATGTCCTTTGTTTTTGGTGAGGTGGACTGGGTGGTGGATACTCCACAGCCGGTGAGACCTACAGAGCCAGACAGAGAGGCAACTAATGATGATGTTGCATGGGACAAAAATTGAGGGATTATGCTCCACTAGAGATGCCATACACCCTTAACAACCAAAAGTGGCACACCGCCAACAAAAACTGTATGGCCTTCATAAAGAACACAACTGAGAATGCTATTACGGGCTCAATTGCAGCGTGCACTTCCGTAGGGGAGTTCCTTGAAAAGATAAAGAGCCAGCTCATTGGTTCTTCAAAGATTTATGCCACTCAGTTGCTCAAACAACTGGTGACCGAAAAGTACACACGTGGTGGACATGGCATAAGAGAGCACATCCTTAGGAAGAGCAACATGGCAGCTAAGCTTAAACCAATGGATTTGGACTTGGAGCTCAAACATGCGCTCCTTGTTCACCTAGTTATGGCTTCACTGCCAAAAGAGTTTGACACTTTTATTGTGAACTACAACATGTCGCCTAAAAAATGGGACACTGAAAAGACTATAGCCATGTGTGTTCAAGAAGAGGAAAGACTTAAAATCTCACATGGTGGTTCTGTGAACTATGTGAAGGGTAACAAGAAAAGGAACTACAATCAAAATAGCGATGGTTCATCTTCAAAGCCAAATGGAAAAGCATCCACGCAATATCAGCATCAACAGAAGTCTTTTCCAGTGGACAAAGACACTTGTCTCCACTGTAAGAAGACTGGGCATTACAAGAAAGATTGCCCCGATTGGTTAAAGTCAATAATGGCAAAGAGAGGTAACAACACCGTTTTCTTTGTGAATGAATCCTTGTATACACAGTTTTCGAAATCTACTTGGTGGATTGACTCAGGTGCAACTGTTCATGTTGCAAATTCATTACACGGATTCCATTCGACGTGGACTACGCAAAGAAGCGAAAGAAGTATTGAAGTCACACATGGAGTTCAAGAAGAAGTTGAAGCTGTCGGCGACATCTCCCGTGAGTTAGTTGATGGATTCAAGCTTTTTCTTAGAGATGTTATATATGTTCCTTCATGTCACAAAAATTCGATTAGTGTTTCATGTTTGGACACAGACCATTATGAATGTTATTTTGGACATGGCAAGTGTCCAATATGGTTTAATAATGCTTACGTGGGTGATGTTTTCCTTCACAATGAGCTTTATTTATTATCACTTCTTGAAAAAGTGCATTCTGTGTGTAATGCGAATGAGCTAGTTTCCGCATTGAACGAAGAACAAAAGAAAAGAAAGAGAACTCATGACTCATCGAAATTATGGCATTGTCGCTTGGGTCATATTTTGAAGGGGAGAATAGAATGACTAACTAAAAGTGAAATTCTTCCTCCACTACAAGTCTCAGACTTAGAATGATGCATTGATTGTATTAAAGGAAAGTATGTAAAACAAATCAAAAAGGGTGCAAACCGAAGCACAAAAACACTAGAAATCAGTCATAGTGACATTTGTGGACCATTTCCTGTCAAAAGTGTGGATGGCTTTAACTCGTTCATAACATTCATAGATGATTACTCCCGATATGGTTATATTTATCCAATCAAACAAAGAAATGAAGCATTGGATAAATTTAAGATATTCGAAGTTGAAGTTGAAAATCAACTTGCCAAAAGAATAAAGATAGTGAGATCTGACCTTGGGGGGAGTACTACGGCAAGCACACTCCATATGGCCAAGTCCCTGTACCTTTTGCAAAGTTCTTACATGATAATCGCATAGTCGCCCAGTATTCAATGTCGGGTGAGCCTCAGCAACATGGAGTAGTTGTAAGGCGTAACCGTAAACTTATGGATATGGTGCGTAGCATGATGGGTTACTCCAACTTGCCATTGGGATTATGGATGGAGGCGCTGAAAACCGCCATTCACATTCTCAATAGAGTACCAAGCAAGTCGGTGCCCAAAACACCGTACGAGCTGTGGACAGGAAGAGTGCCCTCCCTGCAACACTTCAGGGTGTGGGGTTGATGGGGAACATTGCATGGGAAACGAAAAATTTCCTACGCACACGCAATACCTATCCATGGTGATGACCATCTACGAGAGGGGGAGTGAATCTACATACCCTTGTAGATCGCTAAGCGAAAGCGTATAGAACACGGTTGATGTAGTGGAACATCTTCACGATTCAAATCGCATCCCGTCCCGCGATCTCATCACGATCCGTCCCGTGATCCCATCACAATCGATGCCGATCTAGTGCCGAACGGACGACACCTCTGCGTTTAGAACACGACAACTCGATGACGATCATTGTCTTCTTGATCCAGCAATAGAGGCGGAGAGGTAGATGAGTTCTCCAGCACGGCGGTGTGGTGGTAGTGGTGGTGGTTGATGACCCACAAGTATAGGGGATCAATCATAGTCCTTTCGATAAGTAAGAGTATCGAACCCAACGAGGAGCAGAAGGATGTGACAAGTGGTTTTAAGCAACGTAAAATATGCAAGCACTGAAATTATCGGTAACAAGTGATTGTGTGGTGAGATGATTCGTAGCAAGCAACAAGTAAAAAAAAGTAGCAACGGTGCAGCAAAGTGGCCCAATCCCTTTTGTAGCAAGGGACAAGCCTGAACAAAGTCTTATAGGAGGAAACCCGCTCCCGAGGACACACGTGGATTTCTGTCATGCTAGTTTTCATCATGTTCATATGATTCACGTTCGTTACTTTGATAGTTTGATATGTGGGTGGACCGGCACTTGGGTACTACCCTTACTTGGAAAAGCATCCCACTTATGATTAACCCCTCTCGCAAGCATCGGAAACTACGAAAGAAGAATTAAGACAAAGTCTAACCATAGCATTAAACTAGTGGATCCAAATCAGCCCCTTACGAAGCAACGCATAAACTAGGGTTTAAGCTTCTGTCACTCTAGCAACCCATCATCTACTTACTACTTCCCAATGCCTTCCTCTAGGCCCAAATAATGGTGAAGTGTTATGTAGTCGACGTTCACATAACACCACTAGAAGAAAAACAACATACACCACATCAAAATATCGAACGAATACCAAATTCACATGACTACTATTAGCATGACTTATCCCATGTCCTCGGGAACAAAAGTAAATACTCACAAAGCATAATCATATTCATGACCAGAGAGGTAATGAGTAGCATCAAGGATCTGAACATAAACTCTTCCACCAAGTAATCCAACTAGCATCAACTACAAAGAGAAATTAACACTACTAGCAACCTTACAAGTACCAATCGGAGTCGCGAGACGGAGATTGGTTACAAGAGTGAACTAGGGTTTGGAGATGAGATGGTGTTGATGAAGATGTTGATGATGATGAGTCCCCTCCGATGAGAGGAGTGTTGGTGATGACGATGGCGATGATTTCCCCCTCCGGGAGGGAAGTTTCCCTGGCAGGATCGTCCTGGCGGAGCTCTAGATTGGTTCTGCTCAAGTTCCGCCTCGTGGCGGCGGCGAATCCTCCTAAAATCCTCGTCTTGATTTTTTTCAGACGAAACCCTTCTTATAGCCAAAGGGGGGAGCCAGAGGGCAAGGTGGGTGCCCACAAGCCCCCTAGGCGCGACCAGGGGGTGGCCGCGCCTAGCAGGCTTGTGGCCACCTGCTGGCGCCCCTCTGGCACTTCTTCGGCCCAGTATTTTTTATAAATCCCAAAAAAATCATCGTTGATTTTTACGGCGTTTGGAGTTGCGCAGAATAGGTATCTCAAACTTGCTCCAATTTCAGGCCAGAATTCCAGCTGCCGGTAGTCTCCCTCTTCAAGTAAACCTTGCAAAATAAGAGAGAAAAGGCATAAGTATTGTACCATGAAGTGAAATAACAGCCCAAGAAGCAATAAATATCAACATAAAATCATGATGCAAAATGGACGTATCAACTCCCCCAAGCTTAGACCTCGCTTGTCCTCAAGCGAAAGCCTAGCTCAATAAATATGTCCACATGTTTAGGGAGAGAGGTGTCGACAAAACAAGATACGAACATGCATGCATCATGATCATGATCAGAACAGCAATATCAACATATAATCTCTCATGCTAAAGTGACAATTCCTTCACAAAGTAAAGTATGGATCAAGAACCTTACCGAGAAGTAACAACCGATAGACTTAAGTCATTGAAGCAATTGCAATTTATCACAACATCACAAAGAGTCAAATAAGAGCTTGTAAAGCAAATCCACATACTCAATCATCTTTTCATTCTCTACAATTGCTACAACTCACGTGGTACTCATGAGATCAAAGTTTCAGCTGAACACAGAGAAATATAGGGGCTTATAGTTTTGCCTCCCAACTGCTTACCTCAAGGGTAATGTCAACAATAATAATTCATGAATGCTTACCTCCAAGTTGATATATGAATATAGATCTTTCCTTAGCATATGACGTTACCCAAGATAAAGGCGAAACAAGGAATTGGTGAAGATCACCATGACTCTTTCAACGGCAAAAAGTAAAGGTACAAGATAGGCCCTTCGCAGAGGGAAGCAGAGGTTGTCATGCGCTTATGAGGTTTGGATGTGTCTCCTCTTAGTGCAGAGGAATGACACTTTATATTGCCTCCTGTGATAAAGAACTTTATTATGCAGTCTGTCGCTTTTATGTCTTCCTCATCACAGGTTCGTACAAAGCTTATTTTCCACACACTAATAGATCATACATATTAGGGAGCAATTTTTATTGCTTGCACCAATGACAACTTACTTGAGGGATCTTATTCAATCCATAGGTAGGTATGGTGGACTCTCATGGCAAAACTGGGTTGAAGGTTTGTGGATGCACAAGTAGTATCTCTACTTGGTGCGGGAGTTTTGGCTAATATGAGGTGGAAGCAATCGTCACATGCTAAGGTATCTCTAGTCATATAACATTGTTCGGAGCCAGGCAAACACAATTCATTATGTTGTCTTCCTTGTCCAACATCTACTTCTAGGCATGTAATAGTTTAGTGAGTGTTCACAATCATAGATGGTGTCAAAGATGGTATATTTATATGTGAACCTCTCCTTCCTTATCACTTCCTATTAATTGCAACAATGACCAAGGTCTACGTTTGTCTACCCTCAACAAGTTTCAATCAACATTCTTTTTATATGTGAAGCCATCACTTCCCATAAGATCATTACATGACCTTTCATGCTTTTGTTCTTTTCTCACTCTTTTGATCATGGCAAGAGGCAAAGCCCTCAACTAAGACACTCTTTATTATATGGCTCACGAGCTCGAATACATCAGGGGTGACACAAAGCAAAATTCAAGACTAGAACACTAAGACTTTAAACTACTAGAGAAAGAGAAAACTGAAAAGGAACAAACTAAAACAAAGGTAAAGGCAAAAGATGTGATGGTGATACGATACCGGGGAAACTCCCCCAAGCTTGGCACAAGCCAAGGGGATTTCCCATACCCATGCTTAGTTGTCTTCCTTTGGAGATGATGGTGGTGGAGTTGTTGCAATCTTAGATTCCAAGAGGGCCATTAATCTTTGATTTATACCTTGGAGATCCGTGATATGTTTCTCCAGCAAAACAACTTCACGAGTGAGATAAGTATTGCTAGCATGAGTTGTTTCATGAAACCTCAAGAGTTCAATCAAGGATGGAGACAGAAGGTGGAGGTAGGGATGGAGGAAATCCACTTCTTCAACTTCTTCCTTGTTGAGCACAGATCGCACTTCGTCCCATGCCTGATTCTTCTCCTTAGTTTTGCCCTTGGTTTCTTTAGGTAGCCTTTCCATGGCCTCCATGACCTCCATTCTTTTCAGATCAGCATTTACTTCTCCATAGACTTGAGGGAGATTGTTCTCCCCCATAGATTCCTGAGACGACATCTTGCTCTAAATCTGCGGCAGAAAACAGGCTCGAAACGAAAACAGAGGAAATTTGCGTGACACGAGGGTCAGACCTTTCGGGAGTATATATAATGATTTTTTCTAGACCAGAAGGAATATTCCACACGAAAACAGAGTCTAGGAGGCACACGAGGTGGCCACAAGCCCCCCAGGCGTGGCCAGGGGGTGGGCCCGCGCCTGGCCGGTTTGTCGCCTCCTCGCGCGCTTTCCGAACTACTTCCAACTTTTCTATTTTTTCAAATATTCCAAAACGGAGAAAAATTCCTACTGGAAAAGTTTTGGAGTATGTTTTCTTACCGAAACACATACCTCTTCGTTTTCGGAGTCTAAAACAGGCTGATAAATATCCCTTAGGTATTCCTCCGGAGTTATGGTATTGATAATATTGCTTTCAACATTTATGGGAGTACCTGAGATATAATGCTTGATTCTCTGCCCATTTACAACTCTCGGACAATTACCTTCCGTGTTATTGATCTTGATAGCAACGGAATGATATACTTCCTCAACAATATAGGGACCTTCCCATTTAGAGAGAAGCTTGCCTGCAAAAAATCTTAAACGAGAATTATATAGCAAGACATAATCACCTACATTGAACTCACGCTTTTGTATCGTCTTATCATGCCACCTCTTAACCTTCTCTTTGAACAGCTTGGCATTTTCATATGCCTGAGTTCTCCATTCATCAAGCGAGCTAATGTCAAATAACCTCTTCTCACCGGCAAGTTTGAAATCAAAGTTGAGCTCTTTGATTGCCCAATAAGCTTTATGCTCTAGCCCAAGAGGTAAATGACATGATTTGCCGTACACCATTTTGTACGGAGACATGCCCATGGGATTCTTATAGGCAATTCTATAAGCCCACAGTGCATCATCGAGCTTCTTTGACCAATTCTTTCTAGACCTGTTGACAGTCTTTTGAAGAATTAGTTTAATTTCTATATTGCTTAGCTCTACTTGATCACTGGACTAAGGGTGATAGGGAGACGCAATTCTATGGTTGACATCGTACTTAGCAAGCGTTTTACGGAAAGCACCATGAATGAAATATGAACCACCGTCGGTCATTAGATATCTAGGGACTCCAAATCTAGGGAAGATAACTTCTTTAAGCATCCTGATAGAAGTGTTGTGATCAGCACTACTAGTGGGGATAACTTCTACCCACTTAGTGACATAATCAACAACAACTAGGATATGAGTATACCCGTTGGATTTTGGAAAAGGTCCCATATAATCAAAGCCCCAAACATCAAATGGTTCAATGAAAAGTGAATAGTTCATGGGTATTTCCTGACGTTTACCGATATTACCTACTCTTTGACATTCGTCGCAAGACAAGAGAAACTTACGGGCATCCTTGAAGAGAGTGGGCCAATAGAAACTTGATTTCAATACCTTGTGTGCAGTTCTATCTCCCGCATGGTGTCCTCCGTAGGCCTCGGAGTGACACTTCTGTAGGATCTGTCCCTGTTCATGTTTAGGTACACAACGTCTAATAACACCATCTACTCCTTCCTTATAAAGGTGAGGATCATCCCAAAAGTAATGTCTCAAGTCAAAGAAGAATTTCTTCTTTTGCTGGTATGTGAAACTAGGAGGTATATATTTGGCAACGATATAGTTTGCATAATCAGCATACCACGGTGCACTACGTGAAGTATTGATGACATTCAATTGCTCATCAGAAAAGCTATCATCAATAGGTTGTGGGTCATCAAGAACGTTCTCCAACCTAGACAAGTTATCTGCTACGGGGTTATCAGCACCCTTCCTGTCGACAACGTGCAAATCAAACTCTTGTAGCAAGAGAACCCATCAGATAAGTCTAGGTTTAGCGTCCTTCTTCTCCATGAGGTACTTAATAGCAGCGTGATCAGTGTGAATATTGACTTTGGAATAAACTATGTAAGACCTGAACTTTTCACATGCAAACACGACTGCTAAAAATTCATTTTCTGTAGTAGCATAGTTTTTTTGGGCACTGTCTAGAGTTCTACTAGCATAGTGAATAACATTCAACTTCTTATCAACTCTTTGCCCTAGGATAGCACCAACAGCAAAATCACTAGCATCACACATGATTTCAAACGGCAAGTTCCAATCAGGTGGTTGAACAATAGGTGCTGTTATCAAAGCCCTCTTAAGTATTTCGAAGGCTTCCTCACAATCATCGTCAAAGAAAAAAGGAATATCCTTTTGCAAGAGATTGGTAAGAGGCCTAGAAATCTTAGAGAAGTCTTTAGTGGCATTTTCTCGATTGCATCAACCTTAGCCTTATCGACTTCAATACCTCTTTTAGAAATTTTATGTCCTAAGACAATGCCTTCATTAACCATAAAGTGGCACTTTTCCCAATTCAAGACAAGATTGGTGTCTTTACATCTCTACAAGACTCGATCAAGGTTGTTGAGCCAATCATCAAAGGAAGACCCGTAAACGGAGAAGTCATCCATGAAAACCTCAACAATCTTTTCAAAAAAGTCAGATAATATAGCCATCATACATCTTTGAAAGGTGGCAGGTGCATTACATAAGCCAAAAGGCATACGTCTATAAGCAAAGGTACCGGAAGGGCAGGTGAAAGTGGTTTTCTCCTGATCAGATTGTGCAACTGGTATTTGGGAGAAACCAGAATAACCGTCTAGAAAGTAGAAGTGTGTGTGCTTAGACACTCTTTCTAGCATTTGGTCGATAAAAGACAAAGGGTAATGATCTTTCCTAGTGGCTTTATGCAATTTCCTAAAATCGATCACCATCCTATAGCCAGTAATAATCCTTTGTGGGATCAATTCATCCTTATCGTTAGGGACAACGGTAATACCTCCCTTCTTAGGGACGCAATGCACCAGACTCACCCAATCACTATGAGCAACAGGATAGATAATACCTGCTTCTAGGAGCTTTAGTATTTCTTTTCTCACTACTTCTTTCATCTTAGGATTTAATCTCCTTTGATGATCAGCAACTGGTTTGGAATCAGGATCAGTTTTAATCTTGTGCTGGCATAGAGTGGGACTAATGCCCTTAAGATCATCAAGAGTATATCCAGTAGCAGCACAATGCTTCCTCAGAGTTTTTAGTAACTTCTTTTCTTCATGCTCTGAGAGGCTAGCACTAATAATCACATGATATATCTCTATTTAATCAAGATAAGCATACTTAAGAGTATCAGGCAATTGTTTATGCTCGAACACAGGATCACCCTTTGGTGGGGGTGAATCCCCAAGCAGTTCAACAGGCAAATTATTCTTTAGGATAGGATATTGTTCTAAGACAGCCCTATCTATCTCATCCCTTTCATCCATATGCATATCATTTTCATGCTCAAGCAAGTATTGCTCTAAGGGATCAGTAGGAGGCACGGCAATAGAAGCTAAGGCAATAGTTTCATCCTTACTAGGCAGCTCTTTTTCATGAGGTTGTCTACCAAACTTGGAGAAACTGAACTCATGTGACACACCTTCAAAGCCAACAGTGACAGTTTGCTTCTCACAATCAATATGAACATTGACGGTATTGAGAAAAGGTCTGCCAAATATGATGGGACAAAAGCTACCTTGTGCGGTAGCAAGAACGAGGAAATCAGCAGGATACTTCGTTTTACCACACAAGACTTCAATATCCCTAACAATTCCCACAGGGCAGATAGTATCTCTATTGGCAAGCTGAATAGTGACATCAATAGGTTCTATCTCAACAGGTGCAATCTCATCTTTGATTTCGTCATATAAGGATTGAGGTATTGCACTAACACTAGCAACCACGTCACATAAACCATGATAACAATGATCTCCTATCTTAACAGAGACAGCAGGCATGCAAACAACAGGCTTATGTTTGTCTCTAGCGTGAGGTTTAGGAATTCTAGCAGCATCCTCACAGAAGTGAATATTATGTCTCTCAACATCATCGGACAGGAGATCTTTGATAATAGCAATGCTAGGTTCAACTCTAATTTGATCAGGGGGTGTAGGTGTTCTAATGTAGCCTCTACGTATCACAGTTGAAGCTTTAGAATGATCCTTTATCCTAACAGGGAAAGGTGGTTTCTCAATGTAAGCACTAGGAACAATAGGATCATTATAGGCAATCACTTTCTCTTCAACTGGATTGGGTTTAACTACATTGACATCTAAAGGAGGATGATATTTAAACCACTTCTCTTTGGGGAGATCAATATGAGCAGCAAATGATTCACACAAAGAAGCTACTATCTTAGAGTCAAGTCCATACTTAGCGCTAAAATCACTAAAGGTATTTGTTTCAACAAAGGATTTAACGCAATCAAACTTGAAATTCATACCTGACTCCTTACCTTCTTCAAGCTCCCAATCTTTAGAGTTGCATTTAATTCTCTCCAATAAATTCCATCTGAAGTCAATATCTCTCTTCATAAAAGAACTAGCACAAGAAGTGTCAAGCATGGTGCGATCATCATGAGAAAGCCGAGCATAGAAGTTCTGAATGATAATTTCTCTCGAGAGCTCATGGTTGGGGCATGAATATAACATTGATTTAAGCCTCCCCCAAGATTGAGCGATGCTTTCTCTGTCACGAGGCCAAAAATTATAAATATAATTCCGATCACGATGTACTAAATGCATAGGATAAAACTTTTGATGAAATTCCAATTTCAACCGATTGTAGTCCCATGATCCAGTACCATCACATAGCCTATACCATGTCAACGCCTTATCCTTCAAAGATAAAGGAAAGACCTTCTTCTTGACCTCATCCTCGGGCAAACATGCAAGCTTAAATAAACCACAAACTTCATCTACATAGATTAGATGCAAGTCTGGATGTGATGTTCCATCTCGTGTAAAAGGATTAGCCAGCAGTTTCTCAAGCATACCCGAAGGAAATTCAAAGCAAATATTTTCAGTAGGTGCAGCAGGTTGAGGAGAAAGTATTTGTGCTTCCGTTCGTGGTGAAGATACCCTGAACAAGCCCCTCAAATGATTAGTATCCATAGTGACAAGTGACAATAAATTTCAGCACACTATATGAATGTTTCCTTACCAAGTTCCACTTACCAAAGGCGCTTCACTCCCCGGCAACGGCGCCAGAAAAGAGTATTGATGACCCACAAGTATAGGGGATCAATCGTAGTCCTTTCGATAAGTAAGAGTGTCGAACCCAACGAGGAGCAGAAGGATCTGACAAGTGGTTTTCAGCAAGGTAAAATCTGCAAGCACTTAAATTATCGGTAACAAGTGATTGTGTTGTGAGATGAATCATAGCAAGTAACAAGTAACAAAAGTAGAAACGGTGCAGCAAAGTGGCCCAATCCCTTTTGTAGAAAGGGACAAGCCTGAACAAAGTCTTATAGGAGGAAAAATGCTCCCGAGGACACACGGGAATTTCTGTCATGCTGGTTTTCATCATGTTCATATGATTCACGTTCGTTACTTTGATAGTTTGATATGTGGGTGGACCGGCTCTTGGGTACTACCCTTACTTGTACAAGCATCCCACTTATGATTAACCCCTCTCGCAAGCATCCGCAACTACGAAAGAAGAATTAATACAAAGTCTAACCATAGCATTAAACTAGTGGATCCAAATCAGCCCCTTACGAAGCAACGCATAAACTAGGGTTTAAGCTTCTGTCACTCTAGCAAACCATAATCTACTTATTACTTCCCAATGCCTTCCTCTAGGCCCAAATAATGGTGAAGTGTTATGTAGTCGACGTTCACATAACACCACTAGAGGAAAAACAACATACAACACATCAAAATATCGAACGAATACCAAATTCACATGACTACTATTAGCATGACTTATCCCATGTCCTCAAGAACAAAAGTAACTACTCACAAAGCATAATCATATTCATGACCAGAGAGGTAATGAGTAGCATCAAGGATTTGAACATAAACTCTTCCACCAAGTAATCCAACTAGCATCAACTACAAAGAGTAATTAACACTACTAGCAACCTTACAAGTACCAATCGGAGCCGCGAGACGGAGATTGGTTACAAGAGATGAACTAGGGTTTGGAGATGAGATGGTGCTGATGAAGTTGTTGATGGTGATGAGTCCCATCCGATGAGAGGACTGTTGGTATGACGATGGCGATGATTTCCCCCTCCGGCAGGGAAGTTTCCTCGGCAGGATCGTCCTGCCGGAGCTCTAGATTGGTTCTGCTCAAGTTCCGCCTCGTGGCGGCGGCGAATCCTCCGAAAAGCCTCCTCTTGATTTTTGGTCTCCTCCCTTCCAATTTTGCATGGGCCTCGTCAGGGGATGGTACGCCACCACTTAGGCCCATGTGGCCCTTGGGGTGAGTGGGCCCCTCCCGGTGGACCCCCGGAACCCTCCCGGGACTCCCGGTACAGTACTGATGAGCCTGAAACCTTTCCGGTGACCGAAATAGGACTTCCTATATATATCAATCTTTACCTCTGGACCATCTGGAGCTCCTCGTGATGTTCGGGATCTCATCTGGGACTCTGAACAACCTTCGGTCATCAACATACATAACTCAACTATACCGAAACATCACCAAACCTTAAGTGTGCAGACCCTGCGGGCTCGAGAACTATGTAGACATGACCTGAGACACTCTCCGGTCAATAACCAATAGCGGAACCTAGATGCCCATATTGTCTCCTACATATTTTACGAGGATCTTTATCGGTTGAACCTCTATGTCAAGGATTCAGTTAACCCCATATGTTGTTCCCTTTATCCTTCGGTATGTTACTTGCCCGAGATTCTATCATCGGTATCTCTATACCTAGTTCAATATCATTACGGGCAAGTCTCTTTACTCGTTCCGTAATCAAGATCCCATAACTAACTCCTTAGTCACATTGCTTGCAAGGCTTGTTGTGATGTTGTATTACCGATTGGGCCCCGAGATACATCTCCGTCATATGGAGTGACAAATCCCTCTTGATCCATGCCAATCCAATAGGCACCTTCGGAGATACATGTAGATCAACTTTATAGTCACCCACTTACGTTGCGACATTTGGTACACACAAGGTATTCCTCCGATGTCCGAGAGTTGCATGATCTCATGGTCATAGGAACAGATACATTGACATGCAGAAAATAATAGCAATAAACGGACACGATCATATGCTACGTTTATAGTTTGGGTCTTGTTCATCAAATCATTCTCTTAATGACGTGATCCCATTATCAAGTGACAACACTTTTCTATGGCCAGGAAACCTTAACCATCTTTGATCAACGAGCTAGTCAATTAGAGGCTCACTAGGGACGGTGTGATGTCTATGTATCCACACATGTATTTGAGTTTGCAATCAATACAATTCTAGCATGGATAATAAATGATTATCATGAACAAGGAAATATAAAAAATAACCAACTTATTATTGCCTCTAGGGATATTTCCAACAAGGGTGTGATACGTCCCAAACATATCTATAATTTCTGTTTGTTCCATGATCTTTTGGGTGACATTGTTATATGTTTTGCTACACTTTTATATCTTTTTACAAATATTGGACTAACCTACTAACTCAGTGCACCTAGTGCCATTTTCTGTCTGCTGATGTCTTTTTTGCAGGGACTTTTACCCAAATTTACAGAGCCCCAAAAGTCCCGAGAAAAATATATAAAAATCAGCGTGATGGAAGCTTCACGAGCACCAAAGGTGGGCCAGAGGGGAGCCAGGGCCTGCCCAGGCGGCCTCCCTGCGTGGCCCCCCTCCTGGCCGCACCACCAGGTCGCCTGGGTTGGGCCTGACGTTAGCTGTGCTTCCCTGGCAATGGCTCCAGAAAAGTGTTGATCCTGCAATCTCTAGTGTTAGCTAGATGAATGCTTATAACAACTAACCTTCTCCTGCAACGGCACCATAAGAATGCTGCTAGCACTCCCGGGCAATGAAACTGGAAGAATGTTGTTGATGGCCCACCAGCGCGTGGGTACGCAGCAGTTTTCGAGGGTAGAGTAGTTGACACAAATTTGTAGGTAAGCCTTAGGAGGTGAGAGTATACTCCCAAGTATTAGCAGCTGAATGTGTCAGATTCAACCACACCTGAAAGATTAGTATCTGCAAGCACAATAGTGACAGCGAAGTAGTAACAGCGAAGTAGCGGGTAACGACAGTGTAACGAGCAATAGCAATGGCTAGGAACAGCAGTAGTGACAGCAGTAGCAAGTAGCAACAGTAGCAAGCGACAGTAGTAGCAACAGTAGCAGCAGAGCAAGACAAGTAACAGCAGTAGCAACAGTAGTAGCAGCAGAGCAAGACAAGTAACAGCAGTAGCAACAGTAGTAGCAGCAGAGCAAGACAAGTAACGGCAGTAGCAACAGTAGGACAAACTCGTAGACATTGGGTCGGTGATTTGTTTGGATGATATTCATCATGCAACAACTATAACACGGAGAGATATGTGGCTAGCTCCCGTTCGTCAATGTGATGTAGGCATGCATTCTGTGTGTCGTCATACGTGCTTAGGGAAAAGAACTTGCATGACATCTATTGTCCATCCCTCCCGTGGCAGCGGGGTCCAAAAGGAAACTATGGGATATTAAGGTTCTCCTTTTAATAAAGAACCGGACCAACGCATTAGCACTTGGTGAACACATGAACTCCTCAAACTATGGTCATCACCGGGATTGGTTCCGGTTATTGTCACTCCGGGGTTGCTGGATCATAACACATAGTAGGTAACTACAACTTGCAAGATCGGATCTAAAACACACATATATTGGTGACAACATAATAATTCCAGATCTGAAATCATGGCACTCGGGCCCTAGTGACAAGCATTAAGCATGGCAAAGTAGTAGCAACATCAAATCTCAGAACATCGTGGATACTAGGGATCAATCCCCATCCAAACTAACTCGATTACATGATAGATCTCATCCTACTCATCACCGTCCAGCGTGCCTACGAATAGATTACTCACGAACGATGAAGATCTTCATGGAATTGGAGAGGGAAGAAGGTTGATGATGACGATGTCGACGATTTCCCCTCTCCGGAGCCCAAGACAGACTCCAGATCTGCCCTCCAGATGAAGAACAGGTGGTGGCGGCGCCTCCGTATCGAAAATGCAACGAAAACTTCTCTTTTTATTTTTTCTGGGACGAAAGACAACTTATAGAGCTGGAGTTGGGGGCGGCAGGTGCCTCTGGGCCCCACAAGCCTGCCCACCGCCACTAGGGGCTGGTGGCGGAGCAGGGGCTTGTGGCTCACTGGCCCACCCCCTGAGGTCGAACTTGGCGTAGATATTTTTGATATTTTCCAAAAACTTCTCCCCATAAATTTTCAGGACGTTTGGAGAACTTTGATTTCTGCACAAAAATAACACCACGGCAATTCTGCTGAAAACAGCGTCAGTCCAGGTTAGTTCCATTCAAATCATGCAAATTATAGTCCAATACAAGGGCAAAAGAGTTTGGAAAATTAGATACGTTGGAGACGTATCAACTCCCCCAAGCTTAAAACCTTGCTTGTCTTCAAGCAACTCAGTTGACAAACTGAGAGAGAAAGAAAAACTTTGACAAACTCTGTTTGATCTTGTTGTTGCAACTATGTCTAACTCATAACCAGAATTTCAGCAAGATCACAGGTTAACGACATAAGCAAATGACACAAAGGTCACATGGTAAACTAATATCAATGGCATAATCAGCTAACGAGCAAATAATAATGAGTTTCAAATACCAACACTTCAATCAAAATAAGCATGAAGCAATATGAATAGGTGGTATCTCGCTAGCTCTTTCTGAGACCGCAAAACATAAATGCAGAGCACTTTCAAAGATCAAGGGGTGACTAAACATTGTAATTCATAGCAACGAAGATCCAGTCATAGTCATACTCAATATCAATCAAAAGCAAAGCATAAAAATGAAAGAGGTGCTCTCTAATTGGTGCTTATATAAGAGGAGGATGACTCAATAGGAAAATAAATAGACAGGCCCTTCGCAGAGGGAAGCATTGATTTGCAGAGGTGCCAGAGCTCAAGCTTTGAAAACAGAGATAATAATTTTGGGTGGCATGCTTTCATTGTCAACGCAATGACCAAGAGTTCTCAATATCTTCCATGCTACTCATGCTATAGGCGGTTCCCAAACAGAAAAATAAAGTTTTAACTCCCCCACGACCAATCAAACACACTCCAGGGCTAGCCGAATCCTCGGGTACCGTCCATACTAACATCAATCCAGGGGGGAGTCTTGTTTTACAGTTATGTTTTCGATTTAAGCATGGAACTGGGCATCCCAAATACCGGCCCCTTTCTCGTGAATGACTGTGAATAAACACATGTCGAGGATAACACTCCTAGCATGGAAGATACCAATAGCCCTCTGTCACCACATGAGCGGTTCGGGCATGCAAAACAGATTTATTTCTTGAAGGTTTAGAGAATGGCACATGCAAATTTACTTGGAATGGCAGGTAGATACCGCAAATAGGTAGGTATGGTGGACTCTCATGGAAAAACTTTTGGGTTGATGGAAGTGGATGCACAAGCAGTATTCCCGCTTAGTACAAGTGAAGGCTAGCAAAAGACTGGGAAGCGACCAACTAGAGAGCGACAAGAGTCATCAAGATGCAATGAGTTTGACTAACATTGAATGCAAGCATGAACAGGATATAAATCACCATGAACACGAACATCATAGAGGCTATGTTGATTTTGTTTCAACTACATGCGTGAACATGCGCCAAGTCAAGCCACTTGAAACATTCAAAGGAGAATACCATCCTATCATACTACATCATAGTCATCTCAAAATCTATGTTGGCAATCAAGACAAACCATTATAAGCTCTCAGCTAAATAAGCATGGCATCAGAAACTATGATCTCTAAGTTTTCATTGCAAACATGGTTCTCTCACAACAAAGCTAAATCTGGGTTGACAAGCTAGTCATATTTACAAAACCAAATAGATAGAGTTCATTCCAGCTTTTCAGTCTCAACCACTTCATCATATATCATCATTGTTGCCTTTCATTTGCACGATCGAACGATGAAAACGATAATAAGCGCATTGGACTAAGCTGAATCTGCAGGCAAACACAAAGGAGAAGACAAAGTAATATGGCTCTTTGAAAGCTAAACAGGTAAGCATGTAAGAACCACTAAGCATTGTAACCAATATCTTCTACCTTGACACAAAGGAAAACAAAGCTATTTACACGAGAAAGCTCCCAACAAGCAAAAGAAGAAAGAAAAATCTTTTTGGGTTTTCTCAAAAGGACACAAAACAAGAAAACAAGAAAATGAAAAGAAACTAGCATGGATAATACAGTGGCAAAGTGTAAACACCGGCTAACAAAATGAAAGCATAAGCATGAATGTAAAGTCGGTGAGAACACGTACTCCCCCGAGCTTAGGCATTTGGCCTAGCTTGTTCTACTCCCATGGATGATCCCGGCGAAACCCAAAGTCATAATGAGTGTTATACGAGAGTGTTGCAGCCACTGTCGGAATAGCTGCCTCACAAAGTCGAGCAGCAGTCGCCTCCCTCTCATACTCCTCTGCCTCTCCTATTGTTATGTAGTATCTTCGTTTAACCTGAAAGTCAAAGAAAGCAGGAGCAGGAAGGGTAATATGGAAAACACGCTGCCGGTTAAATATCAAGCGGCATAGGAGAGATCCATGATCTCTCTCAAGGAACTGGTAGCGTGTTAGAGCGACACGATCAAGGTAGGCTGTACGGAGAGGAGGGTCTTCTGGACGGATGGTTACTCCAAGAAAATTTGCTAAGCGTGTAGCATAAACTCCACCAAAGAAATCCCCCTCACTGGCATTTTTATTCAGCCTCCTTGCTATAATGGCTCCCATATTGAAGCTCCTGTCACCTGTTACTGCGCTCTTAAGGATACTAAGGTCGGAAGCGCATAGGTGACAATGTGCACCCTTGCCGTTAATGCACCTGCCTATGAAGAGGGCAAGGTAGTGCAAGGCAGGGAAATGGATGCTTCCTATGGTGGCTTGCGTGATATCTCTGGTTTCTCCAACAGTTATACTGGAGACAAAGTCTCTGACAGAAGACTTAGGAGGATCAATAACACTACCTCCATCGGGTATCTTGCAAATCCTATTGAAATTCTCCAGACCCACGGTATAGGATATATCGTACAAATCAAACAGTATGGATGATTCATGCCCAGCTAAAAATTTAAATCTACGCACGAAAGAGGCAGTGAGCATAGCATATTGTTCACGTTTATCTGAGAGGAATTCTTCTAACCCGGCATTGCGGACAAGTGCATCAAACTCATCCTTGAAGCCTGCTTCGATCATGAACTCATCGGAAGGCCATTCACATGGTTGCACCGGTGCGTCCCTTAGTTGAAAAGGTTCGGGCTCCCGAAAGGAGAGACGTCGACCCTTCTTACTTGAGGAACCACCATAAAACTTCCTCCTGAACATAATTTCCTTTTCCTGAAATTTTTGAAGTTCAAGAGAAAAGTGAATAAAGACCCACCACACCTTGTAGCAACTACTCCTACTAGTGCCTAGAGACCGTATCACGCGCTAAAACTACTTGGGAGCAGCTAAAATAAACTTTTCTAGCTCAAGAACAGGGTCACCAAGGTATCAAGAATTCGCGAAGGATAAAGCACTAGAGAAAAAACTAATAGGACCAATGGAGGAATCACTTACCAAGGAGTAATTTCCCCAAAACAGTTCGGAGAATGGTGCTTTGAGCAAGGAGATCTAAAATCACAGCCAAATGAGCAAGAACATGGGTTTGAGCTGCGACACAATTTTTCCTGGAGGTGGAAGAAGAGGTTCAGAGCTGGAATGAGTGGAGGGGGTGCCTGTGGGCCCCACAAGCTTGCACCCTGCCACTAGGGGGGTAGGTGGCGGTGGGGGGGCTTGTGGCCCACTGGTCAGGCCCCCTGATCAGCTCTGAGGCCTAGAGATTTTCAAAAATTCCAGAAAAAATCATACTAAATTTTCAGGACCATCGGAGAACTTTTATTTTCGTGGTATTTTTCTCCGAGACGCTAAAACAGAAAAAAGGAAAAGCTAAACTAATTCCATCATTTTTCTTCTAAGCAACAGAAAATGAAGACTCAAAACAGAGGTATGTGACTCTCTGATTCATCCGTTTCATGGTCATCGAAAGAAATCCATCAATGGAATTGATCAAGTCCTTATGACAAAACCTTCTCGAATCGCAAGAGAGAATGAAGAATTTTCGAATAGCCCCTAAGTCACCTCAATGGGGATATTGATCTCCCCAACAAGCAAATCACACTTCATCTTGACACGAGGAACAGGGCATTCAAAGCTCCCAATGAGAATCGATGAAGTCTTTTCGATAGCATTGATGCAATGTACTGGATATCGTTTCTTCGGAAAGTGCACTATGTGCTCATTACCGTTGACATGGAAAGTGACATTGCCTTTATTGCAATCTATAACATCCCCTGCAGTGTTTAAAAAGGGTCTTCCGAGGATGATTGCCATGGCATCATCCTCGGGAATATCCAAGATAACAAAGTCTGTTAAGATAGTGGTATTAGCAACCACAACAGGCACATCCTCGCAAACGCCAATAGGGAAAGCAGTTGATTTGTCGGCCATTTGCAGAGAAATTTTAGTGGGTGTCAACTTATCCAACTCAAGTCTACGATAAAGAGAGAGCGGCATAACACTAACACCGGCTCCAAGGTCACATAAGGCAGTTCTTACGTAGTTTCCTTTAATGGAGCAAGGTATAGTGGGCACTCCGGGATCACCAAGTTTCTTAGGAGTTCCACCTTTGAAAGTGTAATTGGCAAGCATGGTGGAGATCTCAAGATCTGGTATCTTCCATTTATTAGTCACGATATCTTTCATGTACTTGGCATACGGAGACATCTTGAGCATATCAGTTAACCGCATCTGCACAAAGACGGGTATTATCATCTCAATGAAGCGCTCAAAGTCCTCATCATCCTTTTTCTTGGATGGCTTAGGAGGAAAGGGCATAGGTCTCTCAACCCATGGCTCTCTTTCTTTACCATGCTTCCTAGCAGTGAAGTCATTCTTATCGTATCTCTTAGGTTGTGGATTATCAGGATTGACCGTAGGTTCAATTTCCACATCCTCATCATGGCTAGGTTGAGCATTATTATGAACATCACTGTCCATATTGTCACCAGGTTCATGTTCATCACCTGATTTTGTTTCTGCATCAGACGCAGAAATATCATTAGGTTCTTCAGGTGTGACAGTATTTGGTGAACTGGCGTGCAGGTTTCTATCATCCTTCTTCTTCTCTTTAGGATGACTAGGTGTATAAGCATTGATTCCTTGAGAATCTTGATCAATTCTCTTAGGATGACCTTCAGGATACAAAGGTTCCTGAGTCATTTTGCCTCCTCTAGTAATGACTCTGACAGAGTTGTCATTTAATTCATTGAGCAAGTCATTCTGAGCTTTAAGTACTTGTTCTACCTGAGTAGTAATCATAGAGGCATGTTTACTCAGAAGCTTTAGAGCATTGACATTTCTGTCTACACAAGCACTTCGATGGCTAAGCATACGAGCACTTTGTTCCAAATGTCTGCTAACATAATCATTGAAACTCTGTTGTTTGGCAACAAAGTTGTCAAATTCATCAAAGCATAGGCTAGCAGGTTTATCAAAAGGAATATCACTCTCATCAAACCTACGTAGAGAATTCACTTCTACTACCTGTATCGGGTTATCGAGACCGTGGATCTCTTCGATAGGTGGTAGATTTTTGACATCTTCAGATCTAATGCCTTTCTCTTGCATAGATTTCTTAGCTTCTTGCATATCTTCGGGACTAAGGAATAGAATACATCTTTTCTTAGGAGTTGGCTTAGGAGGTGGTTCGGGAATAGTCCAAGCATTATCGTTGATCAAGAAGTTATTCAGTAGAGTGTCAGCTTGTTCTACAGTTCGTTCCCTAAAAACACAACTGGCATAACTATCTAGGTAGTCTCTAGAGGCATCGGTAAGTCCGTTATAGAGGATATCAAGTATCTCGTTCTTCTTGAGAGGGTGATCAGGCAAAGCATTCTGTAGCTGGACGAGCCTCCCCCAAGCTTGTGGAAGACTCTCTTCTTGGAGTTGGGCAAAGTTGTATATTTCCTGCAAGGCAGCTTGCTTATTATGGGCAGGGAAATATTTCTCACAGAAGTAATAGACCATCTCCTAGGGACTACGCACACATCTAGGAGAAAGAGAGGTGAACCAGGCTTTAGCATCATCCTTTAGAGAGAAAGGAAACAGCTTAAGGATATAGTAGTGGCGGATCTTCTCCTAATTAGTGAAGAGGTTGGCTATTTCGGATAGTTTGGCAAGATGGGCTATGACCGTCTCAGACTCATAACCATGAAAAGGGTCAGATTCGACTAGAGATATTATCTCAGGGTCGACAGAGAATTCATAATCCTTATCGGTGACAAAGATAGGCGAAGTGGCAAACTTCGGGTCATTTTTCATCCTAGCTTCCCGAGATTTTTCCTTCCACTTGAGAATTAATTTCTCATCCTTATCGGTGACAAAGATACCTCGTGTTTGTTTTCCTTCAATTGGTATCTTGTTTCCTTTTTTTTATTTGGCATGTGTCAATGGATATCTCATGCCTTGTTGAATATTTTAATTGATATACCTCAAGTGATAGTTTTTCATTTGCTATCTTATTATCACTTGATACCTTGTCTTTTGGTATCTTATCAACTATATGTTGATTGGATTCTTGAAAGCCTTGAGCATGCATATTTACTATATGTATTTCCTTTGGCATGCTTTCTTTCTTTGACCCAATATATAGGGGAAACTTCACCTTGTCATAAAATGGCTAACGTGTGCATGAAATTCAAATTCATATCTATATGCACATTTGTATGTGGAGTTTGTCCTATGTATTATCGGTTTTTCTAACTCTTTGGTCCCAATGAGTTTGGGCACCATTTTGTTTGTTCTGTTGTTCCAGGAACAATTGGAGATGCATTGGATGCTCGGCTCACCTTAAGGAAGGTGTTGAGACCATGTGATTATTGGAGCCAAGTTAGGATGATCAAAGAACAACTATCTACTACATCAATCCAATTTTTTCTCGGTAACAAGTATCTACTTCATGCATTCTTTTCTTGCAAAGGCGCCCCTGTCTTTTCTTTGCAGGGTGCATCATGGCATGAATCTCTTGATTCGTTCTTGTAGTACTTGTTTCCTCTCTCAAAGCATCCTAACGATGATGTCTTATTACTAGTTGGGATGTCTTTGATGTTCGTATGTTGGAAGTTCATATTGTACAATAAAAAAAATATTAGGCCATGTGCTATGCTTCCAAGCAAAAGGTCTTATTGATATGTTTATGACTTCCTTTTGGATATCTAGTTTGTTCCTTCTTATAACCATTTCGTGTGTACATTCTTCTTTGTGGATATATATCATCATGATTGTCTTCTACTTAGAAGCTTTTACACATGAGAGAAGTTACATCTCTAATTGATATCCTCTTTTCTTTTACGTCCACCGTTGCATTTCCTTTTTCAGTTTTTGGTGGCTTCGTGAAAGGATTTGTCTTGAGTGCGTATCTTATTTTCCTACATCTTGATGCACTCTTTGGCTGTGAAGATAATTTTTCCTCATGCCTGTCTTGATGAGGGTTTTGCCATTTCGATTGGTATCCCTCCTGTCTTGACAAGGTTCTTATTTCCTATCTTCACCATGGGTTGTCACAAGCGTTGGTTCTTATTTTGTTTATTTGTAAGCTTGTGAACCCATTTTCTAGTAGGTGTGTGTAGGAATGATATGTCTTGCACTTTGTGTCTCATTTCATCAAGACTATGTTGATGAGTAATGTTCATCCTTATCTTAGTCTTCTCAAGTGCCTTGCCATGACTCACACACATTATTTTGGTTGAGCCTAATCTTAAGTTGCTTCTTTTACATATTGCTCAACCACTTGTTTTGTGCAAGAGATTTGCTTATTGTCTCATCTTTCTTCTTGCGCCCGTTGTGTGTTTTTATTAATTTTGGGGGAGCAACGATCCTATTTTGTGCACTTGTATCATATACAAAAATCTCTTATTAGTGCACAAATCATGGGGAGCTTCTCTAGTTTTGATAAAACACTCCGTTGCTTTTATCATAATATCTTTTATTCATGTGGTTCGAAGGACCATATGATTGTTTGTTCCATCCAGTATCTTTTGATTGCTTGCCTCTATTTTGGTATGTCATTGTGGCATACGATTCCTTTATTTGCAATCTTTGGGTCCTCAATATAGTTTGTTTTCCTCCAACTACTTATCATTGTATTTGTGTATTTCTTTGCACTCATTTGCTCAGAAGTACACACTTTTTGGAGGACCACCAAATATATTGGCTTTCTAAACTTTTCGTCCATTTTGGCAATCGATGCCACTGGGGGAGAAGTTTAGAGAGTTTAGTTTACTTTGGATATGTTTAGAGGGGTTTGCTTTTATTGCGTAAGCATTTACATCTTGCACGCATGCATTATTTATTTGTATGTGTGCGGTTGGTTATGCTTATTTCCTTATATAAACTCTCTTGAAGTAGTTGTCATCAATTACCAAAATGGGGGAGATTGTTGGAGCATATATCTCCATATGTGGTTTTGGTACTTGATGACAATTCCTATGGACTAATGGTTGCCTTAAGTTACATTTATAGGATTTCTCCATAGGCACTTCTTGAAGTCCATCTGTTGGGTTCAAGGAGTTTATATGATGACCAAGATGGTATTCAAGGTATTATCCAAAGAATGGTCATAGAGACACATGGTTGATCAAGATTTCAGACAAAGAGTAAATCAAGATGATCAACACACAAAGCGTACAAGATGTACCGAGAGGGATCAAGTGATCCCATGGTATGGTAAGCATTGTCCATTACGTGTTTGTGTACTAACCCATGGTCTTCGTGAGAGTTCTATGTGGGGGTTAGGTGTGTTTACATGGGCTTGTGTCAAAGGGAAGATCTCATACAACCCATGGAGTATGACGTCAAGTTGTGATCATCATCAATGGTTGATCAAGATCTCAGACAAAGAGTAAATCAAGATGATCAACACACAAAGCGTACAAGATGTACCGAGAGGGATCAAGTGATCCCATGGTATGGTAAGCATTGTCCATTACGTGTTTGTGTACTAACCCATGGTCTTCGTGAGAGTTCTATGTGGGGGTTAGGTGTGTTTCCATGGGCTTGCGTCAAAGGGAAGATCTCATACAACCCATGGAGTATGACGTCAAGTTGTGATCGTCATCAAGATTGCGATGTGCAAGTTCAAGTAGATCAGCACGAAGATAGCATGCTTGAAGCTTGCCGTCCATTGTGGTGGCAATGTACTTGTGAAGATATGCTGAAGAGTGGCTCACCCATAGTGAGTATGGGGGAGCAATCAACTAGTCTTCATCAAGCCAACACAATCAAGAAAGGTGGTCCATCTTGAGGAAGCCAAGATTATCATCATCTAGCTCAAGAGGACGAGGTGCAAGATATAGGTTTGCCCTTGATAGGTTTTCTGGTTAGGATAGATTGCTGTTCTATCAAGGGGGGCTCTCAAGTCAGTAGCTTGATCGTATTGTTCGTTGAGAGCTCAAACCATTTGCATCCTTGCATCATACTTCTTGGTTCTTGTTTGGTGTTTCTCTTTGTGAGTTCTAGAGCTTATGGTCATCTTCGTGACAAGCTCGAGTTCATCGAAAACGGAGTCCATATGCATCTACTATGATGTTTTCGATGTTGGAGTTTTTGCCGGTTCTTCATTCATAGAGATCTCACATCTCTATATCTTTGGCATATTCATAACCGCATGGTCTTAAGATTTCGTTGTCGCTGTTTGGATAGCCCTTGTCGTCCTGAATCCAACAAGCTTGGGTTTGCTCGATTCGGAGCTCGTATGCGAAAGTTATGGCTGTTTCAGTGGCGAGCGGTAGTACCGCTGGACCTAGCGGTAGTACCGCTGGACCTAGCGGTAGTACCGCTAGAGTTGGCGGTAGTACCGCTGGCCCTAGCGGTAGTACCGCTGGACCTAGCGGTAGTACCGCTAGAGTTGGCGGTAGTACCGCTGGCCCTAGCGGTAGTACCGCCCCTGGTCAGCGGTAGTACCGCTCCAGGAGCTTAGTACCGCCTGCCTAGCGGTTGTTCGTGGACGGACCTTTTTGCGAAGACTTTCTTGGCGGTGGTAGTGCCTTTGCACTACCAGGGGCCCAGCGGTAGTACCGCTGGAGTGCCAGTGGTAGTACCGCTGCAGCTGGCGGTAGTACCGCTAGCTGGCGGTAGTACCGCTGGAGTGCCAGCGGTAGTATCGCTGGAGTGCCAGCGGTAGTACCGCTGCAGCCAGCGGTAGTACCGCTGGAGCTCGGGCAGAGAGTGGGAGTAACGGTCTGATTCTTTCCCCCACTATATAAAGGGGGTCTTCTTCCCCCTTGGCGTTATCCATCTGTTGAGCTCTTGTTCTACCTCCATTGTTGACATTCTTAGAGCTTGATTACTCTCTATCCCTCCAATGATTCTTGCTTGTTCTTGAGGGAAAAGAGAGAGGAGATCTAGATCCACATCTCCACCAATCACTTTCTCCTCTATGTGAGGGGAACCCCTTGGATCTTGATCTTGGAGTTCTTTGTGAGCTCCTTGTTCTTCCTCTCATATTTCTCCATAGCTTTTGTTGTTGTGAAGGGATTTGAGTGTGAGGGACTTGACCACTTCGTGTGTTCTTGCAATTGCATTAGTTGCATCGGTTTGAGTTCTCCACGGTGATACGTGGAAGTGAGAAGTTGAGAAGCTTACTACCCTTGATATTGTTCTTCGTGGATGCTTTGGCGTCCTAGAAGCTTGGTGGTGTCTCGGAGCTCAATCATTGTGGTGTGAAGCTCCGGGAAGCGTCGGGGTCTCCAATTAGGTTGTGGAGATTGCCCCGAGCAATTTGTACGGGTATCGGTAACCGCCCCCAAGGGTTGCCACGTGTACGGGTTCGGTGACCGCCCCCAAGGGTTGCCATTTGTACGGGTTCGGTGACCGCCCTCAAGGGTCCCTTAGTGGAATCACGGCATCTTGCATTGTGCGAGGGCGTGAGGAGATTACAGTGGCCTTAGTGGCATCTTGGGGAGCATTGTGCCTCCACACCGCTCTAACGGAGATTAGCATCCGCAAGGGTGTGAACTTCGGGATACATCATCGTCTCCCCGTGCCTCGGTTATCTCTTACCCGAACCCTTTACTTATGCACTTTACTTTGTGATAGACATATTGTTTATTGTAATATATCTTGCTATCACTTAGTTGTTTATCTTGCTTAGCATAAGTTGTTGGTGCACCTAGGTGAGCCTAGTTGTTTGTAGGTTTTGTGCTTGACATATTAAACGTTAGTTTTATTCCGCATTTTCTCAAGCCTAAACCTTAACTATTTTAAAGCGCCTATTCACCCCCCCTCTAGGCGACATCCACGTCCTTTTCACCTGGCAATGGCTCGAGAAAAGTGCTGATCGTGCAATCTCTAGTGCTAGCTAGACGAATGCTTATAACAACTAACCTTCTCCTGCAACGGCACCAGAAGAATGCTGCTAGCACTCCCCGGCAATGAAACTAGAAGAATGTTGTTGATGGCCCACCAGCGCGTGGGTTCGCAGCAGTTTTCGAGGGTAGAGTATTCGACCCAAATTTGTAGGTAAGCCTTAGGAGGTGAGAGTATACTCCCAAGTATTAGCAGCTAAATGTGTCAGATTCAACCACACCTGAAAGATTAGTATCTGCAAGCACAATAGTGACAGCGAAGTAGTAACAACGAAGTAGCGGGTAACGGCAGTGTAACGAGCAATAGCAATGGCAAGGAACAGCAGTAGTGACAGTAGTAGCAAGTAGCAACAGTAGCAAGCAACAGTAGTAGCAACAGTAGCAGCAGAGCAAGACAAGTAACAGCAGTAGCAACAGTAGTAGCAGCAGAGCAAGACAAGTAACAGCAGTAGCAACAGTAGTAGCAGCAGAGCAAGACAAGTAACGGCAGTAGCAACAGTAGGACAAACTCGTAGGCATTGGGTCGGAGATTTGTTTGGATGATATTCATCATGCAACATCTATAACATGGAGAGATATGTGGCTAGCTCCCGTTCGTCAATGTTATGTAGGCATGCATTCCGTGTGTCGTCATACGTGCTTAGGGAAAAGAACTTGCATGACATCTATTGTCCATCCCTCCCGTGGCAGCGGGGTCCAAAAGGAAACTACGGGATATTAAGGTTCTCCTTTTAATAAAGAACCGGACCAACGCATTAGCACTTGGTGAAGACATGAACTCCTCAAACTATGGTCATCACCGGGAGTGGTTCCGGTTATTGTCAGTCCGGGGTTGCCGGATCATAACACATAGTAGGTAACTACAACTTGCAAGATCGGATCTAAAACACACATATATTGGTGACAACATAATAATTCCAGATCTAAAATCCTGGCACTTGGGCCCTAGTGACAAGCATTAAGCATGGCAAAGTAGTAGCAAAATCAAATCTCAGAACATAGTGGATACTAGGGATCAATCCCCATCAAAACTAACTCGATTACATGATAGATCTCATCCTACTCATCACCGTCCAGCGAGCCCATGATTAGATTACTCACGAACGACGAAGAGCTTCATGGAATTGGAGAGGGAAGAAGGTTGATGATGACGATGGCGACGATTTCCCCTCTCCGGAGCCTAAGACGTACTCCAGATCTACCCTCCAGATGAAGAACACGTGGTGGCGGCGCCTCCGTATCGAAAACGCGATGAAAACTTCTCTTTTTATTTTTTCTGGGACGAAAGACAACTTATAGAGCTGGAGTTGGGGGCGGCAGGTGCCTGTGGGCCCCACAAGCCTACCCACCGCCACCAGGGGGGTGGTGGCGGAGCAGGGGCTTGTGGCCCACTGGCCCACCCCCTGAGGTGGAACTGGGCGCAGATATTTTTGATATTTTCCAAAACTGCTCCCCGTAAATTTTGAGGACGTTTGGAGAACTTTGATTTCTGCACAAAAATAACACCAAGGCAATTCTGTTGAAAACAGCGCCAGTCCAGGTTTGTTCCATTCAAATCATGCAAATTATAGTCCAAAACAAGGGCAAAAGAGTTTGGAAAAGTACATACGTTGGAGACGTATCAGGGCCCACCTCCTCTGGTGCCCTCCTTCGGCCTATATTTACCTCTTTGATAGGAAACCGTTCGATCAGATCCACAATCGCGAATTTCTCCATCGTTCCGTCGCCACAGCGCTCCCGAGATCGGGAGTGCCAGAAGACCTATTCCCGGCACCCTGCCGGAGGGAGGATTGACCTCCGGGAGCTTCTCCAGCACCATGGATGCTTCCCGGACGACCGGGAGTAGTCCTCCTTGGACCATGGGTCCATGACCACTAGCTATGTGATGTCTTCTCTCCAAACTTGTGCTTCAATGTTTAGCCCTTGTGAGTTGCCCTACATGATTAAGGCATCTATGTAATTTTCCTCCTATTGCTATGCTTGGTTTGCTGGGATCCGATAGATTATGAGATTATGTTCAGATTGTGATGAGTTATATATTTGGTTCTCCTTTTATATTATGTTCTTTAGTGATTCATGCATGTTCTCCGTTGCTTTTTATTTCTTTGGCCGAGTAGTAGATTGTAACTCCAAGAGGGAGCGTTATGCATGATTGTGGGTTCATGCCCCCTGATGTCTAGCTTGAGTGACACAAACATGAGACTAGGGGATGTGCTGTTGCCACCAGGGAGAAAACAACGGTGCTTGTGACCACGGTTACAAGTATTGTTTACCTTACGCAAAGTTCGTTAATGCAGTTGTCTGTTGCTTTGAGTTTATACTTTGAGTGGGGCTCGCAACTTAATACCCGTGAGATGATCTGGATAGATATCTCAAGGTGGATTATTAGTAAGTAGATGCTGATGAATAAACAGTCTACTTGTCTTGGCGTACTGCCCATTACTTTTGAGCCTCTAACTTTCTAGTAGCATGATTAGCATTTCGGTGCGTTTATAATTTTGTCAATTGCCGAGATGTAATTTGTTTACCCAGCATAGTTGTTTATCGTCTTTTGGGAGAGAGACATCACTAGTGAACATCATGTGACTCGGGTCCATATTACCACCATTGTTTACACCTCCACGATTTACTGCTTTTATTTACTTTTTCTGTTGCAATCACTATCACTATTCCCGCTTGTATTTTGATCCTTTGAAAACTACAAGGCCGGAGAGATTGACAACCTCTCTAAACTCGTTGGGAGCAAAGTTATTTGTTATGTGTGCATCTCCACGTCTTCTGCTAGCGCCAGAGCAGTGGACACCTACTTATTGTCTCCTGGTTCGATAAACCTTACAGTCCCCGTGTAAGGGGAATCTGCTGCTGACTACATCTCCACCTTCCACTTGGGGTAACCAACGAGGGGCGAGAAGTATATCCATCAACTCATCATCAAGCAAATTTCTGGCGCCGTTGCCGGGGACTCCCGTCTTCAAGATAGGGGAGTTGCACGCTATACTTTACCTTTTATTTTTAGTTTTGTTAGTTTGTTTCTAGTTTTTGCTTTGGAGTCTTATACCAAAAACCACAAAAAAATAGTTGCTCCATTCTTGCTTGTTGCTGCTGCTATGGGTTCCACTGAGAACACTAAGTTGTGTGACTTCACTAGTCACAACAACAATGATTTTACCTTCACTTCTATTGCTCCAATTGCCCATGTGGGTATTTATAAAAGTAATAGACCTTCTGACTATGTTAGTAACTATGGAGAATTATGCCCTTGGCATGGTCTCCCTAGGAAGGAACTGGACCTTTGGTTTGAAGTTGCTCCTAAACGTCCCCAAACTTGGGAAGACATCCAAACTTTTATAACACAGAGCAAATCAAAAATAGAGGATGACACTACAATTTTACTTAATAGAGATATTAATTTTGATAATTGTAATCTTTCCTAAGTTATCACTTTTTTGTAAAGAATGGCTAAATACCCCCACACTAGTACACTCAATATTGCCTTCACCGAGCATATTACCAATGCTCTTATCAAAGCTAGGGAGGAGAAGCTCAAGCTAGAGACTTCTATTCCTATAAAACTAGAAGATGGTTGGGATCCTAACGTCAAGATTAAATTGAATGATCTCTCTTGCTTTGCTTTATGTGATGTTGGAGCTAGTGCCTCTGTTATGCCCAAAAGAATGTATGATATGCTTCATTTGAAACCTTTTGATCAATGTTCTTTTGGTGTTCATTTTGTTCATTCTTCCATAAAGAAACCTTTAGGGATAATTGATGATGTTCTTATCGTTGTCAATGATAATTGTGTTCCCGTTGATTTTTTTATTATGGACACTGAGTGTGATCCCTCATGTCCAATTATTTTGGGACGTCCTTTTCTCTGCACCGTTAGTGCTATCATTGACATGAAAGAAGGGACTATTACATTCCAATTTCCCCTTAAAAATGGAATGGAACACTTCCCTCGAAAGAATATTAAGTTACCTTATGAGTCCGTTATTCGGGCAAGTTATTCTTATGAAGTTGCTAGTACTTGATCTTTTTGTATCATGCCTAGCTCAAAGGCATAAAAGAAAGCGCTTGTTGGGAGGCAACTCAAATTATTTTTAATTTCGGTTTTAGTGGTCTTGATGCTTGTTAATACTGTAGCAACATCATTGTATCTTTATTTTCAAGCTTTGTGCCAAGTTTTAGCCTCCGATTGCAAGAAAGTTCAAAAGTTGTGACATGCTGTCCAGAAACAGATTTTGTTTGCTTGACGGATAATTTCGCCAAAAATAACGAGATCATATTTTTTATCTGAATGTTTTTGAAAGCTTTCTCTATATAATTGTCTTTCTGGCATCTGTTCTGAGTTTTTTTATTTTAGTTGCAGAAGTGCCTCGAAAAAATTATTTACTACTTGATGTTCTGTTTTTCACAGATTCTGCCACGTTTTGTGTTTTTATCATTTTGCAAATCTTAAGCTTGCTTTTTCTTTGCAAAAACCTTTTGGCAATCTTGAGAAACAGTAGCTCTTCCTGAAAATATTTATTTCCAGTAGAGAATAAATTATTTTATTATGGGCACTAACCACTCTAATCAGCTTATGATGAGTTTCGTATGAAGGGAGTTTTCAAGTATGAGATGCAAGATGATGAAAGAAGATACAGGAATGTCAAGCGCTCAATCTTGGGGATGCCCCCATGCACCCTCAAGAAATATTCAAGGAGACTCAAGCGTCTAAGCTTGGGGATGCCCCCGTGCATCCCCTCCTCCATCAACAATCATCAGTTCGTCCTTCTTCATGCTATATTTTTATCACTTTATATGTTATGTGCTATACTTGAAGCGTCCCATCTTTACTTTTTAGTTTGTTTTAGTTTTTCTTGTTGTTCATAACAAGTTTGAACCTAGCTTTCTTTGTTTGGGAGAGAAACACGCTCCACTCAACCCTAGAACACAACATAGGTTTTCATGCTTATCTTTTTGTGTGTTCTTTATCTTTTCATAGCTGTTGTCATGCTTAGCTCTTAGTTTTCATGTTTTATCTTTTTAAGAGCTTTTATTTAGGTTGATTTTGTAACTCTCTTGAGTTATCATGCTTATCTTGTTTAGAGAGTTGGCTTGTTGCACTGAGTTGTGTGTCTTGCATGAGTAGGCGATTGAGGTTGCTATTTAAGTATAGTGGTAACTTGCAATAGTTTTGAGGTATTGATTTGAGTAATGTTTGGACTATTGGTGCCAAGACCTTGAGCCTATTAGTGATAGGTGTCATATTTTGGGAAATCCGTGTGTTTTTTCAAAACAAAAAAAATAGTTGAGAACTCTAGCTACTAGATTGATCGCTAACCTCTGGAGGGGTTGGAATATATAGAGTACCCTCATGTTATCATGGGTCGAGGATGCGCAAGGATAACCAAACCCCCAAACACACCTCCTCGGGGTACTTGTCTCTTTGTGAATCTCCTAACTACATAGAGAGTTACCGTTAATAAGTGCATGAGTTCTTCGGACTAATGTGAGTATTCGATTGTTGACACTTCCACCATCCATATTTTGCTAGCCTCTTCAGTACCGTGCATTGCCATTTCTCATCCTGAGAGTTGGTGCAAACTTCGCCGGTGCATCCAAACCCTTGGCACGATATGCTCTGTCATCATAAGCCTCATTATATCCTTCCTCAAAACAGCCACCATACCTACCTATTAAGGCATTTCCATAGCCTTTCCGAGATACATTGCCATGCAACATCCACCATCTCATGACTTGATCTTCATGTCATACATGCTTTCGATTGATCTATGAGCCGCATGCTAGTTGGGCCTTGCCCTTATTATTGCTACATGACGCACTAGTTTCATTGCATATCCTGCTACACTGGTAGAGGCATACATTTGCATACATCATGATAGTTTTCAGTTGTCTTTATGTTGAGTACTTCTTATAAAGTGTGAAGATCTTCTTTTTATTCTTGTAAAACATAGAGTGTTGCCCTTAAGTGAGGAAAAGATCCCAAACAGGACAAATTAAAAGATCCCAAAGAGGACACATGAAAAGATCCCAAGGAGGACAAATGAGAGATAAATAGAAAGAGCCAAAGAGGCCACAAAAAATAAAAAATAAATAAAAAGAGAGAAGGGGGCAACACTACTTTTCCTTTTGAAAGATCCACACTCGTACTCCATTGTTATATTTGTACTCCATAGAGATTATCATTCATGTATAACTAGGTGGGGACCCTTACACTATAGAACTTGGCTTGTATATTCCAATG
This sequence comes from Hordeum vulgare subsp. vulgare, assembly GCF_904849725.1. NCBI lineage: Eukaryota > Viridiplantae > Streptophyta > Magnoliopsida > Poales > Poaceae > Hordeum > Hordeum vulgare. Next base: position 370,280,447 of record NC_058523.1, read on the forward strand.
ATGAGCCTCCTCAAATGAGCTCTAGGTCTTCATGAGCAAGCAAGTTGGATGCACCCCAACTAGTTCCATTGGAGAGTTTACCTTAGCTCATATGTGCATCCGTTGCATGGCAATCCCTACTCCTCACATCATATCTATCATTTGGCTTTCTCTCGCCTATGGTTGTCCTCATTGATGTGAGACTTTCACACCTTTTTTGTCTTCCTTCACCATCATTATTATCTTTGCCATCCTAAGTGCCAAAATATCTTGCTTGCGCTCATCCATTGCATGAGTGCTCAAAGTCGAAAGGGAGAGGATCATTTTGACTTGTGCCTGACTAGTGGTCTTATATGTGTGTTAGCATGTGTGATTCCGAAGGAGACCAAGTGTGAAGTTTTAGTAGATTGAGTTCTCAATTAAACTACAAAATATTTTTATGCTCTAAACCCATCTGCCACTTCTTGCACGCAAACACCATTTGGAGACATTTGAGTCACGCACAACGAGAGCTCTTGCACCTTTATGTCATACTTTGCTATTTTCAATACTAAATATAGACTCTTGCTCGTTATTATCTTGACTTGAATTGCATATCTTACTTGCTTTACTTTGAAGTTCATATATGTGTGTTAGCATGTCACCATAGAAATTATTTGTGTTATCATTTACCTACTCGAGGACGAGCATGAATTAAGCTTGGGGATGTTGATACGTCCCAAATGTATCTATAATTTATGTTTGTTCCATGATCTTTTGGGTGACATTGTTATATGTTTTGCTACACTTTTATATATTTTTACACATATTTGGACTAACCTAATAACTCAGTGCACCAGTTCCAGTTTTTATGTGTTGATGTATTTTTGCACGGACTTTTACCAAAATTTGCAGAGCCCCAAAAATCCCGAGAAAAATATATAAAAATCAGTGTGAGGGAAGAAGCACGAGCACCAAAGGTGGGCCAAAGGGGAGCCACGGCCTGCCCAGGTGGCCTCCCTGCGCGGCCACCCTCCTGGTCGCGCCACCAGGTCGCCTGGGTGGGCCCCACCTCCTCTCGTTCCCTCCTTCGACCTATATTTACCTCTTTGATAGAAAACCCTTTGATGAGATCCAGAATCGTGAATTTCTACATCGTTCCGCCACCGCAGCGCTCCCGAGATCGGGAGGGCCAGAAGACCTCTTCCCGGCACCCTGCCGGAGGGAGGATTGACCTCCGGGAGCTTCTCCACCACCATGGATGCTTCCCGGACGTGTCGGGAGTAGTCCTCCTTGGACCATGGGTTCATGACCAGTAGTTATGTGATGCCTTCTCTCCAATCTGGTACTTCAATGTTTAGCCCTTGTGAGCTGCCCTACATGATCAAGGCATCTATGTAATTTTCCTGCTATTGATATGCTTGGTTTGCTGGGATCCGATGGATTATGAGATTATGTTCAGATTGTGATGAGTTATATATTTGGTTCTCCTTTTATATTATGCTCTTTAGTGATTCATGCATGTTCTCCGTTGCTTTTTATTGCTTTGGACGAGTAGTAGATTGTAACTCCAAGAGAGAGTGTTATGCATGAGTGTGGGTTCATGCCCCTGATGTCTAGCTTGAGTGACAGAAAGATGAGACTAGGGGATGTGTTGTTGCCACCAGGGAGAAAACAATTGTGCTTGTGACCACGGTTGCAAGTATTGTTTACCTTACGCAAAGTTCGTTAATGCACTTGTCCGTTGCTTTGAGTTTAGACTTTGGGTGGGGCTCGCAACGTAATACCAGCGAGATGTTCACGATAGATATCTCAAGGTGGATGATTAGTAAGTAGATGCTGATGAATAAATGGTCTACTTATCTTGGCTGACTGCCCATTACTTTTGAGCCACTAACTTTCTAGTAGCATGATTAGCATTGCGGCGCGTTTATAATTTTGTCAATTGCCGAGCTGTAATTTGTTTACCCAGCATAGTTGTTTATCGTCTTTTGGGAGAGAGACATCACTAGTGAACATCATGTGACTTTGGTCCATATTACCACCATTGTTTACACCTCCACCATTTACTACTTTTATTTACTTTTTCGTTGCAATCACTATCACTATCCCCGCTTGTGTTTTGATCCTTTGCAAACTACAAGCCAAGGAGATTGACAACCTCTCTGAACTCGTTGGGAGCAAAGTTATTTGTTGTGTGTGCAGGTCCACGTCTTCTGCTAGTGCCAGAGCAGCAGACACATAATTGTTGATCATCGGAGTCCTCCTGGTTCGATAAACCATACAGTCCCGTGTAAGGGGAATCTGCTGCTGACTACATCTCCACCTTCCACTTGGGGTAACCAACGAGGGGCGAGAAGTATATCCATCAAATCGTCATCCAGGGTGCCCAGCTGAGGGCAAAATGTTTCATCCAAATTGTAAAGTTAGATCCCAAAACAGTATGTTGCCACTTCATTGGCTATCCTGATAGATTAAAGGGTTTTCGTTTCTACTATCTAGAAAGATACACAAAGTTTGTAGAAACAATACATGCGGTCTTCTTAGAGGAAGAAATAATGATGGGGAGCATGGTGGCTCGGAAAATTGATCTTGTGGAGAAGAGGGTGCATGCACCTAATCCGATGATTCAAGATCCATTTTTCTCACTACCTGTTGTAATTCCAACCATGACAACTATGGGAGAAGACCTGGAACCTGTCCATCAGGAGCCGACTGAACCCGTTGTTGAGCATGAAAGGAAGGTGCATCAACCAATTTTAGAAGTTGTGCGAGAAGTTGAGGCACATAATTTTCCAGAGAATGAGGCACTCAGAAGGTCTAACAGAACTAGAAGATCAACTATTTCTACTGATTATAAAGTTTATAACACATAATTGCTTCATATCCCACTTCGTATGAAGAATCCATGAGAAGTCCTCACTCATCAAAGTGGCTAGAGGCAATGGAAGACGAGATGAAATCGATGAGTTCTAACGATGTTTGGGACTTAGAAATAATTCCTAAAGGAGCCAAAATAGTAGGTTGTAAATGGGTCTACCAAACTAAGTATGACTTTAATGGGAATATAGAAAAATATAGAGCATGACTTGTGGCAAAAGTATTTACACAAAGAGAAGGGATAGATTACAATGAGACATTTTCCCTAGTCTCATGCAAGGATTCCTTCAGAATCATAATGGCATTATTTGCACATTTTGATTTAGAATTACATCAAATGGATGTAAAAACGACATTTCTAAATGGGGATTTAGAAGAAAATGTCTACATGAGACAACCCAAGGATTTTATCATGGAAGGCAAGGAACATATGAGATGTCGCGTGAAGAAATCCATTTATGGACTAAGGCAAGCCTCTAGATAGTGGTATCTAAAGTTTAACGATAAAATTAAAAGAATTGATATTAAAGAGAGTGTTGAGGATAAATGCGTTTATGCAAAGTTCAAAAATGGAAAATACATTGTCATAATATTTTATGCAAGCTGAGGATCGGGAAGAAGAATTCACCGCGAGAGGGGCAAAGAGGCACCGTCGTTGTGCCGCTTGACGGCGGCGCGCTCTCCTTCAGGAGTTCGCGCACACCGGCAAGGGGATCAGGGGGTGCTGCCGCTTGGTGTTCCCCCGCAGTTGGAGTCTCCACTCGACATAGGAGGCTCATGGTAGTGGAGAACAGCAGGAAAGAAAGAAAGGGGGAGAGGAGCCTTGCGCGGCTCGCGCAACGCGTCCGACGACGGCACGCCGGTGGCGCGACGTGGGATGCAGCAAAGGCCGCCGCCGCGGCGAGACCCCATAGTTGCGCGCGAGAGAGAGAGAGAGTGAAGCGGGGGGAGAATCATTAGGGTTTCCCCCACAACGGCTTTAGCCGGTTTTGACCAACCGAAAAGGACGCACGGGCGTTCGATCTGATCCGACGGCTCAGGGGCTAGCGGGGGCAGCTCGTTCTAGATGGGTTAGTTGTGCCACCAGGCCACGTGGCAGTGGGGTGGCAAAGCCGTCGCCCTAGGCCGGGAGCCGTGCTAGAGTGGGCTCGGCCGCTGGGTGACTGGGCCGGTTTTGGCCCACATAGCCCCGACCGTATTTCCTTTTCTTTATTTTGTTTTTTTGTTCAGTTTTGGGCAAGAAAATTATACAGTTTCAATTCTTTTTTTATTCCGATTTATCCAACGAAATCTGTTTAGAAAATAGAAAAATAAAGTAAATACTTCTGAAAAGTAAAAGAAAAAAGTTCATGAATTTTTTTTCATGTTTTCCGCTACAAATAAGTATGAATGCTCTTTAAAAGTAAATAAAAGTTTAAAGTGGAATTTATTTGTTAAGAGCATGTTAAAGTAATTATTGAAATAATTACGATTGTGTTATTTTATGACCAACGTCGTTAATAACATGATCATGATTCGTAATTATTGTACAAGGTGTATTTATTTCTACTTTTGTCAAACGGTAATATAGATTTAATTGCAGAAACAGTTATATGTTTTAATTTTGACCAACGTTAGGTTAATGCATGCAATTGTTGTTACGATCTCCTTTCATTGTCATTTTCAAGAGGGTTTTATTTCATGAGCTGCATCAAGGAGATTCCAGCCCTCAAAGGTGACAACTATTCTGAATGGAGAAAGAAAGTAGATATGGCCTTTGTTTGTGCTCAGATGGACTCGATGGTGGATACTCCACAACCGGTCAGACCTACAGAGTGAGTCAGAGAGGTAATTGATGATGATGCTGCATGGGACAAAAAAGGAGGAATTATGCTCCACTGGAGATGTCATACACCCTCGACAACCAAATGTGATACACCGCCAACAAAAAGTGTATGTCCTTCATAAAGAACACAATTGAGAACGCAATTGCGGGCTCAATTACATAATGCACTTCCGCAGGGGAGTTCCTAGAAAAGATAAAGAGCCAGTTCACTGACTCTTCAAAGATTTATGCCACTCAGTTGCTAAAACAACCGGTGACAGAAAAATACACAGGCGGTGGACATGGCATAAGAGAGCACATCCTCGGGATGAGCAACATGGCAGCAATGTATTTGTACTTGGAGCTCAAACTCGCGCTCCTTGTTAACCCGGTTATGGCTTCACTGCCAAAAGAGTTTGACACTTTTATTGTCAACTACAACATGTCGCCTGAAAAATGGGACATTGAAAAGACTATAGCCATGTGTGTTCAAGAAGAGGAAAGACTTAAAAACCTCACATGGTGGTTCTCTGAACTACGTGAAGGATAACAAGGAAAGGAAATACAATCACAACGGCAATGGTTCCCCTTTAAATCCAAATGGAAAAGCGCCCACGCAATATCAACATCAGTAGAAGTCTTTTCGAGTGGACAAAGATACTTGTCTTCATTGTAAGAAGACTGAGCATTACAAGAAAGATTGCCCCCATTGATTAAAGTCAATAATGACAAAGAGATGTAACAATACTGTTTCCTTTGTGAATGAATTCTTGTTTACATAGTTTTCGAAATTTACTTGGTGGATTAACTCAGATGCAACTGTTCATGTTGCAAATTCATTACAGAGATTCCATTCGACGCGGACTACGCAAAGAAGCGAAAGAAGCATTGAAGTCGTAAATGGAGTTCAAGCAAAAGTTAAAGTTGTCGGCGACATCTCCGTGGACGGATTCAAGCTTTTGTTTAGAGAGTTTTATATGTTTCTTCATGTAAATTTGATTAGTGTTTAATGTTTGGAATCACCAACACCATACTGAAAACAGAGCGAAAAATATGAAATAATAGCATGGGCATACATAGTGAGTGTGATTTGGCTATCTTGTGGGTATATTAGAACTTCATAGCCAAATTTAAGGGCGGATTATATTTTAGGAAAAAGAGAGCAGTTTGCTTATTTTCATAAGAAAATACTATGCCCCGATATATCACGATTTATCGCCAACAGAATCAAGTGTCCCAATATCTACACATGCTGGAGGGAAATAATAAAAAATCACCAACGGCCCACCACTAACGACGAGAAGAGAAAGAGATTCCTCCCCTCCACTGTACTAATACAGGGAAGCTACCGGTCAGGCTTGCCTTTGGAGCCTCGCCCTTTCCCCTAGAATAGAGGAGACTCCCAGCCCCAAGGCCTCATCAACACCTACCAGACTAACACAAAGCCTTTCTTAGCAGGTGCATCCGAGTTAGCTCTCCCCCTCCGTCTCCTGAGGTGCTCATGGCGTCGAGCTCGAACCCGGTCGGCATGGACATGGACCCGCCCGTCCTCTCCATCGCCGTCGAGCACAGCCCGCCGGAGTCGCGCCTGGTTCAGCTCGGCGTAAGGTCCTGGCCAAAGTGAGTACCGATCGATCACCGGTTCTGACTGTTTCTCGATTCTTTATTGCATCATTTCCATGGCGGGCGTCTAAGCGGGCGTGTGCAATGGTTCTTGTGTGCGTCGTGCTCGTGCAGGTGGGGCTGCCCGACGGGGAAGTTCCCGTTGAAGTTCGACGCGAGGCAGACGTGCTACCTGGTGAAGGGCAAGGTGAAGGCGCATATCAAGGGGTCGTCCGAGTGCGTGGAGTTCGGCGCCGGCGACCTCGTCGTCTTCCCCAAGGGGCTCAGCTGCACCTGGGACGTCGTCGCCGCCGTCGATAAGTACTACAAGTTCGATTCGTCTTGACTTTGCCGGGTTTGCGATGACTAATTGGCTTCCTGATTACCACTCCTAGATTGGTGACTGTGTTAGCCTCATTCTCAACTAGCTAATTTGCTAGACATATCCGTCTCTATTGGCTTCGTTGTGCGTAGGGAAAAAAGGGTGGAAGTGAGGTGAGGGGCATCTAGCCCCCCCTGTGTAGGTTCCTAGTTATTCAGTTGCCCTCTAAAACCGGTCAATGCAGTGGCCGTTCAAAGTATTCATATTTATTGCCCTGAGTGCAGTGCAAATCCGTTTTGAATGCCTTCTTTGACCAGCCAGCATCGGTGGACTGCATTGTCTGCGTACCCTCCTTTTTCTTCTTTATGGCCAGGGGTGTGGCTATCGACCACCCGCACGCTCTAAGCTTTAAAGCTTTATAAGAGCAACTCTACCATCTAGTCGGACGACGAGACGTGCGGCAGAACAAAACTTGCATCCCGAACTGTAATTTGCAGAATATTCATGAATTATCTACTCAATATATGTCTTTAAAAAAGTTTCATTAGTGAACTACATACAGATGTATATAGACATACTTTGGAACTTTGGAACGTAGATTCATTTATTTTGCTTCGTATGTAGACCTCTACTGAAATATCTTAAAAGACTTATATTTAGGAACGGAGGAAATATTTTATAGTTTGGCGATGCGGGTTCCGTTGTGCCGCGCGTCTATTCAAGAATTATCTGTTTTATAATTTTGCGATGCGGGTTCCGCTGTGTCGCGCGTCTTGCAAGGCCGTAAAAGCAACTCCAACAAACCGAGTGAAACGGATAGCGATTTTGTTCGTTTTTTATCTGTTTGGTCGGCCAGACGAACACAAACGTCCGCTTTCGTAAATAGATCGTTTCGTGCGACCAATATTGGCCGGACCCATTTTTTACCGGCGTAAAAGAAACATAATGCATAATTAAACATTAAAAGCCAGTCACGAAGGTCGACGATAGTCCATGCATCGCGTCTGTATTATATTAAATAAAAATAAAAAAAAACTAAAACTACGTCCGCGCAGCCCTACTCGTCGTCGTCGGGGCCGGTGAGGTCGACCAGCGTTGACGCAGGGCCGGCCCAGGTGAACGCCGAGTTCCAGAGCGCAGCTGCCTGTGCCTCCGTCGTCTGCCTCGCCGGCGCGGATCATGCTGGTGACGGTGGCGGTGGCAGCGCAGCAGCACGTCGCTCCTCCTCCTCCAGCTCCATGAGCCGCAGGCCTTCGGCGCGCTCCGCCTGCAGGTGCTCCGATCTCCGGTGCTGGAGGTAGGCTTGCTCCTGCTGCGCTGTCGCGCCCAGACAGATGGGCAGCACACTGACGAACTCATGAACGACGTCGGTCCACTGGTAGACCTTCCGCGACAGCGTCGGCTCAGGCTCCGGCAGAGGTGGCACGACGAAGTCGCCGGCGGCCGACAGTGCGATGGCCTCCGCGAGCTGCTGCTGGTACGCCGCCTCCTCTTCGGCCATGCGCCATGCTTCTTCCTCGCTGTCACAGAGAACACCAGCGAGCGTTGCGTGGTAGGCGGCCTCAGCCTCCTGGTCCTCGCCGATGAGGACAGGCGGGGGCGGCGGAGGGCCTCCTGGTTGCACTTCGCGCACGCCATGACGGCGCTGCTCCTCATGCTCCATCGCGAACCACACCTCCGAGTTAGGGGAGTCGGCAGCGTACGTGGGGTATCACTGCTGCTCTGCCGTCAGCAGACGCCGTCGCTTGGTCACCTCCTTCGCATGCACCCGCGCCGTCCGCGACACGCCCGGCACCGGAATCCTCTCCAGATCCAGATGTCCGCCGTTCGGTAGCGTGACATCGGGGTAAGGGAGTGGCACGCGGTTTTCCCAGTGCCACCACGCTTGGTGCACTGGGATGCTCACGCGCTGACGAGGCCGGTGGGAAGACGACGACGGGGAGATGGCGCAGGGGAAGAGCGGGGCCTTACCCTTGTTTGGGAAGCCGCCGGCCATGGTGTGCTAGGGTTTCGGTCGCTTGGTCGCCGAGGAGGTGGCGAGATGGGGACGAGGGAGGGTTCTGGAAGCGGATGGTGGAACCCCACCGCACGCTCGGATTAAAAAAGGCTGGCCGCGGTCGCCGACGCGTGGGCCCGAGGATGGCGCCGTCATAAATTATGTTGACTGCGGTGGTTGGAGGCGGACAGCCAGGGGGCGTGTGCGTCCGCTTCACGTCCGCACCGACACATTTCAGTCCCAAATTCGGGCCGGAAATGGGTCGGCGTGGACGCGAAGCGGATGCGTTTTGACAATGATCGGTGCGTTGGGCCATCATTTTTGTCCGCGCCGACCCAAACGGACGGCGGCGGACGAAATGGATCGTTCCATTAAAGTTGCTCTAAAAACCGTGACATTTATCAAATATCCAGCAGCGGTGACTATGTCCGAGCGCCTCATACTCCTTCATGGCGAGCACAACCACCACCATTTGCTGCCGATGTCTCTCCAGCAGCGACTCTATGTTCGAGTCGTCGGACAAGGACGAATCCTCGAGGAAAAACTCCTCGCAAAGACTAAAATCCTTCTATAAAAATGGTGCATCCGAACTCGAATTAAAAGGATTTTCTTCGCCAGATCCATCACTAATTATAACTAGCCAAGGGCACGAAAGGACTCATCGATGGCGGGCCGGGGGCAACCGCAAACTTGTGAATTCGAGGCGAGGGCGGCCCGGAGCCAACGGCGACTAGGTGGGGATCGATCCGGTCCGACAAACACCCCGAGGCGGCGCGGCTCGGTGGATCGGTGGGGTGGCGAGGTGGAGCGGGGTCGGGAGCGCTCCGGTGGCGTGTATCCAGCGACGGGTATGATAGAATCATTGGCAACGGGCGGGCGGCGACGCTGCGGGATGGGGAAAGAAGCATCACGGGATGAAATGTCACTCCCACCAACCCCTTTCGCGTGATACTGGGCACCGACGGGACGGGGGCAAAAACTGGCTATGCGCCAACCGGAGAGGCACCTTTACCACGTCCCTTAAAAAAATTAAGGGTCCGTCGCGTTTGCGGGGTTTGTTAGGGACATTTTTTCGATGTAAAACTGTAAAATCATAGTTATTTTGCGGGTTCACGAGTTATAGTGTCTGCTAAAGTTGCTCTAAGTGCCAACAAAAGGGTGGGTGCACGCCGCCCAAAAAAATTTAGGCGTTCAAACAACGTTGTAGAGCGCGCATGGTAGCTTTAGCAAAACCTTAAATTTTAGCGGGTCGCAGGTAGCGATCTAGCTGTAATGGTAAATATACAGCGCGAGCGCCTAACACAAACACATTTCACACTCAAAAATAGAATCAAGGAGATCAAACATACATAAATAAATCAACAATAAACAGTTCAATTATTATTTCAATTCAGATAAATAGGTTATGAGTAATACAACAAATATTTCATGAATAATACAACAAATAGGTTTTTTCAGTACAACAAATAATTCATATACCAACTCTTATGTTCCTCGTTCCATGACCATCATTCCTCGACTAGATCATTTTGAAGCTCATTATTCGTTTCGACACGTCGAATAGCATGATAGAAGGCAACAAAGCGGGCTACCCTCGAAGCGCTCCTTTCGGTCAACTCATAGTGAAAATACGCTAAATCTTGTCCATGCTCATTCTTGATGATCATATTACGCGTGATTTGATTCTAAAATCTAGTCGGTCCTCTCACAATAGTAAACTGGGCTTACAAAATCCCAAAAACTCTCTTCACATCTTTTCTAGCCGCCGCTTGAGTATTGTGAAAATCAAGATTTTTTTTACCTTGTGGTGTCTTCAATGGCTTCACAAATGTTTGACACCTTGGATAGATGTCATCCGTAAGATAGTAGCCACAATTGTAAGTATGACCATTTGCTACAAACTCCGATAATGAAGTTTCATCATTTGCAATCTTAGCCATGAGTGATGACCGTTGAATAACATTGGTGTCATTGCAAGATCCGGGCATTTCGAAAAATCATGCCAAATCCAAGTCTCATGACCGGTCACTGCTTCAAGGATTGTAGTGGAACCCTTTTTTGGCCCTGGAATTGTACATACCATGCAGCATGACATTTCTTCCAACTCCAATGCATGCAATATATTGAGCGAAGCATACCTGGAAACCCGCGAGCTTTATTGAACTTCAGAAGCCTTGAATTGTCTTCAACATTGGGAGCTCTCAAATATTTCGAACCAAACACTTGCGCAATTCCAACTGCGAAACGCTTGACACACATGATGGCTCGACTCTCATCCATGGTCAAGTGGTCATCCACTAGATCCGTCAGAATACTGTATGTCACCTTTTGAAAGGTGCTATGCCCGAGTTCTCCGACTTCATCCCTCCTTTGCTGAAAAAAGCCGATCATGCCTTGCTAGTTTCTCCGCAGTGTGTTTGAACAACTCGATGCTTATCCTAAAACGAGGTCGAAAGTATGATGCGGGGTATGTGGGATTCTTCAAAAAGTAGTTCCTTGTTAATCTGTTGTGGGCATCAATCCTTTCCCTCCATAATTTCTGACGACCGAAAACCGAACCACCGTGCTTTGGCTTTTTATTGACGTGGATAGCTAGGATCATTAAGATATCCTCCTCCTCTTGAAGATCAAATTCTTCATTGGAAGAATCATAGGATGAACCCAAGTACAAACTTGATTCAAAACTATTTTAAAACTACAAACGACATGCAACAAATTCATCTAAAAACATAAAGTTAAGCAATACATACCATGCAGGTATTTTGTCAAACATCTAGGGGGCACGGAGCTGCAAACGGCCGTCGGACGTTGTTCGTCGAAGGAACGGAGCGCTCGAGGGGCGACGGCGAGGAGAGTAGGTAGACGAAGCAGCGGCGGCTACCAGGAGCAGCATGAGGGGGGGGGGGGAGATGCAGTGGATGCACCGAGGGAAGGAGCGGGCAAATACATCGACGCAGGAGGTTTCAGATCCGGCAGGTGGTGGTCCGCGCGCGAGTTTGGTTTTCCCAGCGCGATGTTACCGCACGCAACATTATTACGCGGCTAGTGGACCGCTGATTTCACCCCGCGCGTTATATGGCCATTTTTTGGACGCGCAACTTATTTAGCGCCTTTGTTGGAGATCCTCTAAAGCATGACTAAGAGCAACTCCGCGACCCAAACAGACGCGCATTTTGTTTGCGTTTTATCCGTTTAGGTCGGCCTCGCAAGACATCCATATCTTCTTTTGAATTTAGTTGGCGCTTGCGTCCAACGCTCGCCTGACTCATTTTTAGGTGGCACGAAAAAACACAATAACTACTGTGAAAATATATAAAAACATTAATTAATTAATGTCAGCTTCAAAGGTCGGCGATAGTCCCACAAGTCCATAGTGCATTAAATAGAAAATTTAAATATGGTAAAACTGAGGAGGCGCGCTGCCCTAGACGTCCTATGTCGTTTTTGGAGCCGGTGAGGTCGACGAGCGTCGGTCCAGGCAAGGGAAAGGCCGTCTCCCAGGCGGTGGCGGCATCGTTCGCCGTTGGCTGCACCGGTGCTGGTTGGGCTACATCATGACATTCCTCCTCCTCAGCTTCGGCGTCACGCTCTAGCTGCATGAGCCGATGGGCCTCGAGGCCCTCCTCCTCCAAACACCATTGACACCAGTGCTCGAGGTAGGCCGCCTCCTGCTCCCGCATCGCACCCAACCAAACGGGTGGCGCGCTGACCCACTCGTGCATCACCCCGTCCTCGATGTACTGCTCGGGCTGGAGAGCCAGCGTCCTTGGCTCGGCCTTGGCGGGGAATGACGGCGGAATGATGCAGTCGCTGGCAGCGGAGAGTGCCAGGTCCTCCGCCATTTGCGTCTGGTAAGTCTGCCTCGTCCTCCTCCTCCTTGAGGTGCTCTCCCTCCTCGCTTGCATGGAGGACGGTCTCGGCGCCTTCTAGTACGCAGCCTCTGCCTCCTGGACCTCGTCGCACACAACGAGGGGCGGCGGCGTGGAAGCCACCACAACGTGGACGCCATGCTGGCGTTGCCGCTTGTGCTCCCATTCAGACCACACCTTCCAATCGGGGGAGTCTGCAACGTACACGGAGTTGCACCGCTGCTCTGGCGTCAGCTGCTGCTGTCAGCACCTCACCTCCTCCACATGCGCCCATGCCGACCGCGACACCGTCGGCACTATGATCCTCTCCGGATCCAAGTGCCACTCATGCGGCAGCGTGACATCGGGATAGGGTAGGGGATGTGATGCTCCCAGTGCCACCGCATGTGGTGCACTGGTACGCTGATCCGCTGTCGAGGCGGGCAGAAAGATGACAGCGAGGGGAGTGCACAGACAGGGATGGCGGGAGCCTTGACCTTGTCCTTGCCAGAGCTCGAACGTGCACCAGAGAAGAAGCCCATGGTGGTAGCTAGGGTTTGTCGTCGACGGGGGAGCAATGGGGTGACTAGATGGAGATGGATTCTGGAAAAGGATGAGCCCCTCTCCCCCCTACCGAATTAAAAAAGGACAGTCGCGGTCGATGACAGGTGTTCCCGCGATGGGCGATCGCCATTAATAAAGACGTCGCTGGTAGTGGACTGAGCGCCATATGTGGACAGAACGGATACTCAGAAGGGGCGCCGCGCCCCCGTCGACGTATTTTGACCAAAAATTTGGGTCTGGAACGGATCCGTCCGAATGAAAAACGGACGCGTTTTAGAAATTAATCGACGTTTTGGACAATGAGCATCTCAAACAAACCGAAGGACGAAATGAATCGCGTCCTTAGAGTTGCTACGAGAGATGAGAATTGGTCGAGTTCCAGTTTCCTATCAGCGTATCCCATTCTCTATTATTTATTTATTTTGCAAAATCAGCACATGCCACTCAATTGATCCCACCAATTACAATAAATATTCGGCAATTTTGGCAGCCCATGTTACCACCCTAGATCCGCTCCTTGCTAGAACCCTTGTCCTCAGACGAACAAAAGAATGACCATGCGCTGAAAGATAAAAAATTATCGAAAATGGCTAATAAAAGATGATAGCTCAGTTCGTAACTGTTACAATTACTAGTTGAGCGCCCGTGCGTTGCCATGGAATAACAAACTTATGTTGCTCACCGTTATTTCTAGCTGTTGAGTCCGACCCAACCTTATCAGTTGTCTCACCGCCATCGTAATAAATTCCTTGTTTCTCGTCGTCGTCAACCAATGGAATATGGGTTCTATCACCCTAGCAACCCCTCCATTACAATCCCTCGACTGAAAGCGTCCATCACATAAAATATCACTATATACTTTTTCTTGTCCTATACAGTGTATCACTAAAACAAAATACATGCGACTCATACTTAAATTTGAGTTGAACATAAGTAAGTCAATAATAATTTATACCGGTACGTTCTTGACCAAAACTCATACAACTTTAAGTATATTGGCCCCCAAATAAATGCTCAACATTGTTGTGTAACTATAAATTTAGGCAAAGATGCACGTGCAACTCTCTATGAAACATCACAAAAAACGCGTGTCATCTTCTCTACTCTTTATTCTTATCGTATTCATGGGTACTGCTGATTGCTCTATTTTCTGTCTTCTGAACCTGAGTGTGCAGCAGAGGTTTCTATGTAGGACACTGTTAGTGAGTGCAGTGAACCAACATGTGCACAGATAATTCTTTTAAAAAACACTTGCACGGAGAATAATCTGAAACTGAACTGTCGCTAGCTCATCACATGAATATTATTGTAAAATACCTTCTTGAAGCTTTTTTGGCTTGTAACTATAATCTGTAGATTGTAAAACTTATTTAGGTTCAACACTGAAGGTCAACAACAGGAGGGGAAATTAAGTTTATGCGGTAAGAAACAATGTTGTATATGCTTCAACATATGTGCTTGTTACAATCAATCATTTTTCCGTCAATGGTATTTCAGAATTAACAAGAGAGGAAAAGAGAGGAAAACACCGAAAACATTACTGTCTCTCTTCTTTTCATAATTACGACTGTTCCAGTGTCATCAAATGGTGGACGGACAACCCTCCCACACATCTGTGAGGTGACCCAAAAAAAGGCTCTATCAGAAGCAAGGGCATTATCACATACCATCGTTTCCTATTTGAATTACAAAATGTAAATAACTTTAAATAAATACGATAATGCATTACAGGATAACCAAATCCTTGTATACATGAAAAATAATTTAGCATATCCGATCATTTGCGGGAACAAAGTCAGAACCAACTTATGTTATTCAAAGGATGGTTCACATATAATTATATGGATATTGACAAGGCCTGAGCTAAATTTGTTAACCTGTCTATTATTATTATTTTCATTTATTAATCAGGTAAGCAAGTCAAAACACCTTAGGCAACATGTATATTAGGCTGGAAGGAAAAAATGCATAGCAAATAAATGCTTGGTGGTGCATATCCTTTGTTTGTTAAGATGTTATTTTGCAGGAGCAACTGAGACTTAGTAGCACACCTGAAGAACCATGGATCTCTCATATTCTACATAAGACCCCTTCTCTTTGTTGCTACAAAATGTATAAAAATCAGAAAATATCATAAAAAAGATCAGAGGGTAAGTAGAAATGCTTTCAAATTAAAAAAAGTTGGTAGAAATGCTTTCACATTAAAAAAAGTTGGTAGAAATGCTTTCACATTAAAAAAAGGTCTCACAAAAATTGTGCTGACTTCATCACTACTATATGTGAAGGTAAGTTGATGCTGTGCCAAAGTATTTGTCGTGCATAGAATTTGAAGATCACCCTTGAGGAAAAGCCCCTCAACAAGACTCCGATCCTTTAAGCAAAGACCACCATTATGAAACCAACTGAAATTTGGAAATACCACTATGTTAGTGTAAATTTAGGCAACACCTAACATGAGTGTCTAGATAAGAAGACAAAAACAGTGTAATCGGTAGCAAAATTAGGAAGGTCATGTTCCAGAGAACAAGATTCATCATGACCTCCATGTACGATACAAGACTGCAGCTGCTTGTCACTACAGGTTAAGGAAGTCTCTCGTAGATGTTCATACTACTGCATAGATTTCATGAATGGATTTGAATAGCCAAGAGACGCTGCAGTTTGTGAGAGGCACTGTGCTGCTTCTTGTGCACCTTTTCTTGTAGAACAAAAAACAAGTGCAGACTTCCCTCTTGAGTGTTGCATCAGTATATCTGTATTCAATATTCACTTTCTATTTTGAGCACTTCAATTTTGACAATTTAACTTATGGGCAGTAGGCAGTGTAATTGACAGATGAGGAGATATGACTTACCGGAAATGAAACTTTGTAGCCTGTGAAAGTGAAAGAAACAAAGGAAATTAAGTTTTAAAAGATTATCCAAACAGTGTCCAATATTTTTAGAAGAAAACATTGTGCAGAAAGTATGATAGAATATATCCGAACACCCCTCCTTAATCCGTGCCTAGAATTTTGAAAAAACAAACATTATAGGACAGGAATTATGCGTACTCTCTTGAAGAGGAAGTCATTTTTCGCTGGAGCATAACCTAAATAGCACCATGAAACAATTATTAATTAGGGAAAACACACCAATGGCTAACAGTACTAAATATCATCAGAGATGTTAACTTGTATCAAATTGTTATGGAAAATCCACATGCTCCTGAATTTTTAGCAGCACAAAGTAAAGATCTATTTTAACATCATTTTATGACTGGTAAAACTTGCACCCCTTCAATGCAGAGGATGGACTCAGCCATGAGCAATGTTTTTCTTGCTTTAACACGATTAAACCAAAAATTGAAGCACATGGTATACAAAGCATTCAAAATAATTGATAAGATGTGGAAGGGTATCAGTTCTTCAAGGCTAGACAAAAAAATAATAGATTGAGTATTACTTTCACTATGTCGGAGCAGCACAATAGTTGGCCTAGAGCATAAGAAAAGTTCAAGTAGCTTCATGATAAACAACCTTATGGGTTTCCAAAGTACGGCGTCAATCTTTCGTATGCACTCATATGCTCATCCAAATAGTAAAATAACGAGAAGCCTGAATCATACCAAGAACTTTTGTAGTCAACTTCACTGGCCTCCATGGTGGATCTCTACCGCGCCAGCAGGGAGCGGATCACACGGGATCAGGAGCGGCCGATGGATCGAGGGGAGCAGCGGCCCAGTCTCTTGTTGTAGAAGAGTTGTAGTAGTCTATAAGATCCTACATGGCCAAAATTAATGTCATTGTGCTGTATCAGAAAAACATTATAGAACTTAACATGCATGGGTACTTTAAACAAATTTTCTTATTTGCAATGTCATCCTACAATAGCAGCAGTGCATAGATGGTACGGTCCACATTACTGCTCTGGAGGTACCTGCAAGTTAGTTTTGATATTTGAGAACAATTCTGTTGTATGTTAACTTTTTTTATTCTGGCTTCTAAGTCGCTTATTGAGAAAACAAATAAACAGGCTGATCTACTTCACGCTTGTAGTACAGGTCGCATCTAATTTTACAAATCGTGTTTGTCCGTACATATCTGCACAATAGGCTCCATTGGAGATAAAATACCTTTGTTTTGCTGACATCTGTGATGAGAATCCCAGGAATATTGACAGGCACAGGATCAAAATTTGTCCCTGGGTAACTATCTTCTACAGCAACAACAAAGCCAGCTGCACCTAGACTCCTGACTGTTTGAGACACTTTCTTGATTGAAGCAGTCCCAGAAATATAATTAAAAGAATAGCCACACAACAGTTCTATTAGCCCCGCTCAAATTCTGAGTGCAATGTTGTGTATGTAGCTGAACCCAACTATCAAAGACAATCTGAATAATAAGCAATTGTTAAAAAAAACAACCGTTGAAGTTACACGTAATTAGATAGGAAGTCACATTTGATTCATGACCATCAAGCTGAAAGTGACACTGGTAAAGCTGAGTCACCATGAAGAGAAACAACTAATGTGAACCTCACGTTGTAAGATAAATAGGATGAGTCGTGTGCTGATTGCAAAAGTTTATACTTCTAACCAAATGACCATCCTTCATGAATAGATGCAAATATAGTAACAGGTAAGTGAAGTAAGGTCAAAATTTGTAAGCTACTAAGGGCATAGGCAAATCTCACAATCCAGCTTCCACTGCTTGAAGAAATCAACCAAAAGCACCCACAAAGATAAATGCCATTATGGCGTCGGATGCATGGGGTAACTGTACCATCACACTAATTATATCATGCAAAACAATGTCTTCCCATGGTCATGCATAATACATCAGACTAATCAATGTTACTGACCTGAAGTCAGTCAAGTCACAGTTAATACATAGCAAAATCACAGATGATAATTATATTCCAGGAAGTGCAAATAAACTGTGTTCTCCACTGAACCAAAGCCACTCAAGCCACAAGTAAAACCATTCCCAATTGCATAAGCACCAAAAGAGGCGATCGATTGTACTCACCTTGATTGGGATGATTAACCCTTCTCGACATCAGTGATCATGATGTATTGGGTTAGGAAAAATCATGGGGTTTTCCCAAAATAAAATAAAACAAGCCTAATAGTAAAAAAGAAATCATAAGAATTCAAGCCTATTAGACAAACAGGATGGCATGTGAACAAAGAGACAGAACAAACCCTACAGGCCTCAATTTTTTTCCTACTAAAAAAATGTTAACCGTATCCAGTATCCACATCCAGAAAATTCATAGAAGCAATAAAGCAAAGATGAACAATAAATTGAATCTGCAAAATTCATGTCGAAACACATATACTTCCCCCGAGAGCAAAAATGTGTAATGTTAGAAAAGGGAGTTAAATAAAATGTATGTAAATTCGCATCCAGAAAATTCATAAAATAAATGAAGCAAAGATGAGCGACAAATTTAATCTGCAGAATTCATGTCGAAGCACATACTTTCCCCGAGACCAGGAAAGCTAGAGCGCAACACACACACACACACAGAGACATTGAAGCAAGCAAATTACTTTGGTTGAATCCATTCCTTCGCATATATGGCATAAAGGCATCTAGAGAAGGAAAAAACTTGATGTTAATTTACCTTGCCAAGCTCATCAAATCCATCTAAATGAATAAGAAGCTCCATCAGTGTCCGCTGGATCTCATGGTCTTTACTGGTTCCCTCACTAAATCTTCTCTCACCAATTGCAACAAGAGAGCTTGTATGTGGAGGCCTTGTTGCTGCCGGTCATGTACTAATGTGTGCTCTGCTCTGTACGATCCGGTGGTTTTCATGCTGTTGCTTGCTGTATATATAGGACAGTAGTGGAACACGCGTGCACGAGACGGTCTTTACCACTTCAACTTGTAGGAATAAAGTGGATCCTAATTAAAGACATTTGTTGTCCAATTGAACTTGGGGTGTCTCAGGCAATAAATATCACGATTGCAGACCCCTCATGCGTGCAATTAAGAGACGAGCATGTGAAGCATTGGTTTATCTGCTTAAATTAGTTGAATCAAAAGCACAAAAAACTCAACATCATAACCATAACCTTTTAGAACAAGGATGAGCTTACAACAATTATGTCCAGGAAAAGACAATTCGGATGCATGAGGTCAATGATAGATATGCACAAGTAATAAGAATTACCCAAAGAATGGAGAAGCATGTAAAGCATCTCAAATTCAAGGCAGACCTTACCGTAAAGTAAGAAGACGAAGAACAACAAGGCATGTCATCGGTGAATCCAGCAAACAGCGAACTGAACGTGAGAGGTCGCAGTGCCGACGAGCGAGGGTATCAGGCCGCCGTAGAGTCCCTCCCACCCCTCGTTCTTCACCACCTACTACAACAGAAGAGAAGGTTGAAAAACGTCAGGATGCCCCACTCTTCAAAGTAGCCGATGGCAAGACAAAATAAAATGATTCAGGTTGCCTCTGGTGGATCTCCTCATACCTGTCAGCTACCCCTCCAGGACTCATGTACAAGGTGGGCCGTTGGCTATCCTGTGGGGAGAAGAGGGGAGGGGCAGAGGACCGGTTGCGGAGGAGGAAGAACGTGCGGCGGTGACGACGTGCTCCGTCTGGCGGTCCTCCCATCGATGGAGGGCGTGTCAGATCTGAGCCTGCATGGCTGCATCGGATTTGTACCAGGTGCTCGATCTCGGCCGCGCTCCTCTCCAAGCTCCGCCGCCTCTACCTCCGCGGCCACTCCTCCTTCTTCGTCCTCGCCGACCCGGCCCCCTCTGACCCCTCATCCCCCACCGTCTTCTTGCGCCTCTCTCAGGGCCTCCTCGCGCGCGCCGCCGCCTCCCGCGCGCACGACCTGCTCTTCGCCCCGCGCGCTCCTCTTCACCGCCACCCCCGCCTCCCCACCCCGATGCGCTCACGCTCGCCGAGCCCCTCCTGGACGACCTCGACGCCTTTGTCCCCGCCATGGACGAGATCTCCGGTGGGGCCTTCCTCCGCGCAGTGCCGAGCGGCGCGGGGGCGTGTCCCACTTGCGGAGGGCCGGCGGGGAGGGAGAGGGCGCGGCGGCGAAGAGGGTCGACGGCGGCACCGAGCGGCGCGGGGGCGTGTGCGGCGGCGGGGGGCTGCACGAGAGGAGCGGTTCGCCCTCGGGGATGGGGTCGGGGAGAGTGGGGATGGGGGG
This sequence comes from Hordeum vulgare subsp. vulgare, assembly GCF_904849725.1. Lineage (NCBI taxonomy): Eukaryota > Viridiplantae > Streptophyta > Magnoliopsida > Poales > Poaceae > Hordeum > Hordeum vulgare. The sequence goes on from NC_058523.1 coordinate 370,300,584, forward strand.
CTGCCGTCGTGGGTTCGCACGAGTACGAGTACGAGGAGGGTGGGGGAGCAGGAGCGAACGAGGGGTTGGAAGAAATCGGTGGAAGGTTTAGCGCTAAAGGGGGATCGCTGGTCGAACCATCACAACGACGGCAGATCCCCCTTTAATAGTAGAGATTAGTGTTGAATCAGAGGACCGGTTGCGGAGGAGGAAGAACGTGCGGCGGTGACGACGTGCTCCGTCTGGCGGTCCTCCCATCGATGGAGGGCGTGTCAGATCTGAGCCTGCATGGCTGCATCGGATTTGTACCTGCTGCTCGATCTCGGCCGCGCTCCTCTCCATGCTCCGCCGCCTCCGCCTCCACGGCCACTCCTCCTTCGTCCTTGCTGACCCGGCCCCCTTTGACCCCTCATCCCCCACCGTCCTCTCGCGCCTCCCCCGGGGCCTCCTCGCGCGCGCCGTCGCCGCCTCCCGCGTGCACGACCTGCTCTTCGCCTCGCGCGCTCCTCTTCACCGCCACCCCCGCCTCCCCCACCCCCGATGCGCTCACGCTCGCGGAGCCCATCCTGGCCGACCTCGTCGCCTTCGTCGCCGCCATGGACGACATCTCCGGCGGGGCCTTCCTCCGCGCAGTGCCGAGCGGCGCGGGGGCGTGTTCCACTCGCGGAGGGCCGGCGGGGAGGGAGAGGGCGCGGCGGCGAAGAGGGCCGGCGGCAGCACCGAGCGGCGCGGGGGCGTGTGCGGCGGCGGGGGGCTGCGCGAGAGGAGCGGTTCGCCCTCGGGGATGGGGTCGGGGAGAGTGGGGATGGGGGGATGCCGTCGTGGGTTCGCACGAGTACGAGTACGAGGAGGGTGGGGGAGCAGGAGCGAATGAGGGGGTGGAAGAAATCGGTGGAAGGTTTAGCGCTAAAGGGGGATCGTTGGCGAACCATCACGACGACAGCAGATCCCCCTTTAATAGTAGAGATTTCTGTGGATAATCTCCACGTTGTAATTAGGAGGCGGTTAGCCATATGCTAACGGACGCATCCCTCTCTCCCATTGTTTCCAAACGTCGCATGCGATGAATGCATCCTTTCAGAGGATATATAATGTAAATCATCATCAATGAAAAGGGAGTTCGATCATTTGTTCCATTCGATCTCAAACACGTTATCAGCACTGCTCTCCGGCAAAAGCGATTCCATCGACGCAACGGTTCCTCGCTACTGCATCGCCCCCTCAGCCTGACGGAAAGGCCAGACAAAATAGAAAACCGGCATGGAGGAGGCAGCAACTCCGGCGGTCCTGACCTCCTGTGACCTTAGATTCCACGGGATTGGCCTCGAGAAAGAGAGAAGTCGGAGTCAGATGAACTGATTACTACATGAACGAGGTGCTAATTTCCATACTTTTGCAAATAACAAAGGCTATCGTGAGGAATTAGTACCTTTCGCATTCAGGGAGCCGAATACGCTCCGTGTCTCTTCAGGCAAGCCTCACGGCCCGGTCTCCATCACGCGAGAGGTTGTGGTTAGAGGTCGTGGCAGCGGTGCCCAGCCTGTAACGGAGGCGATGCCCACGACGCAGCCATGACCTTCGGCCTCAGTGAGAGCCGAAGGTGCAGACAGCGAGGGCAGTGCTCTACACAGGTGTCTACGCGGCATCGCGGCCGCGGGTGCCACCTCCGTGCGCCGTGCCCCGCGCTGGACCGCCTCCGTACGCTGCCCCGCGTCCAGCCGCCCTGCGCGCGACCGTGGTCGCGCCGCGTCAGTGGCCGCCCGGCCTCCACTCGACGGCGACGCCCGTGACTGCTCATCCGCGCCCGCCGCCGGATCCCCTGAGCACCGGCGTCCCTGGTGCCGCCCAGGCCGGCAGCCATGGCGCGGCCTTCCCGACTGTCGTAGCAGGTCCCTTTCTCTGGAGAGGTCCCTACCACGCGCGGCGCTCGCGCCCGTGGTACACCGCAATGTCGGTCCTCCAACGCGAGGCACCGCACGCGAGGTCCTTCAATGGTGTTAACCATACGAAGAGACAGAGATATGGAATCTTATCCTTCCGTGACATTTGCAATTTAGGCTTCCTACTTTATTGTATGTCCGGATAAGCCCTTGCATTTCTTTTGTTGGGATCTTATTAATGACATTACTATTATTTTAGTATTGTATTCTGTTGAATACTATGTATTCCAGATCATAAATGTGATGTAATATATTTCCATGTTTCTTACATGTTGAGATTAACTATATCTATTATTTATGATTGAGATTAAGTTTTTCTCGCACAGCAATATCGATTTGCGATTGAGAAAATATATTTTCCTTCGCGAAACAATCTCATTGTGATTGAGATTAATTTTCTCTCGCAAAATATTAATTCACTTTTCTGAATTATCTTGCAACTTGATATAAGACCATTTCATTTAATTTGAGGTCTATACAATTCAAGTTTTTCACTTGAGCATCAAGTTTGCAACATCATTACTATTCATTACAATAGTAGTGTATTTCTATTGAGTACTGAATTGTATTCCAGATCTTAAGTTGATGTAATATATTTCCACGTTTATCACGTGTTGAGATTAATTACATCTATTTGTAATAGAGATTTCAAATCTCTTGCAAGATAAATTCAGTACCTTTGTAGTACTGTTTATCCGTTGAGCATGATGTATCCCGAAATGTATGTATCTCCATGTTCGCTATATGTCGAGATTAATACATCTATTTGCAATTGAGATTTTCAATTTCTTGCAAATACAGATGCAAAATGCAAAGTGATTTCTTCAAATTGATGCTTGAGACCACAAGGTAGTCATACAGATCTACTGCATATGCAGATTATCGATGACTATTGATAAAGCCTAGATTTTGTCGTTTCGACATTATGGTTGCTTTACAAAGTGCTCTCCCACACATTTTTTTAAGTCATGACATAAAGCATTACGAGTGAGTATCTACTGATTTCATCAGATTATACTCCCTAGTGTTGCGAGATCTACTCCATTTTGGAGATTATCTTCAAGGTGTCATACTTAACAATTTGAGATTCACATTAATGGTTTCAAGGCAATTTCTTGAAATACCCATTAATTTTGCTAAGTTCATGACAACATGAACCATGATGATCTTTAATTTACTCAATGTAAATTAATTATCTCTGGTTTACCCATAGAGATAACATATGGCTATAGAATTTGAGGCATTCACCCTCAATGGCCACCACTGCCCTATCTGGGTCATGGACATTATGATCGCTCTTGTATCCCGTGAGATAATATGCGCAATCCAGGATTCACTTCTGTTCCTGGGATACAATGAACTCAAGGGCAAAGGTTTGAAGCTCACTTCGACTTTCGACCCGACATCACCAGGTGTCACGGGACCCTATGAGGAAGAGAACATGAAGGTAGAAGATGCCTCAACCGACAGGTTTGGAGACTACGAGTAGTCTCTCAATCTCTTGAGTGGTCAATATTTATTTATGTCCATTTATGATGTTGTATCAACAACATAAGTATTGTTGTCATCATATATTGTATATCACAGTATATTGTATCAGCACTTTGGGACAAATAAATTTATATGTATTATATATATATCTGACAGTGATTTTCATATTGAGAATCTTCATGTCTATATATAGATTTCTACGGGAGTTAATCCAATGAAAGATGATATGTGCCTTGTGGACATATGCACCACAAACTCTATAGTCAGGGAAGTCCATTGTTTCCACTCTCGTTGAGGGAAAGGAGATATTTTAAAATCGCTAGACGCGATGAGGTATTTGTTGGCTCAACTCGAGTCATATTTACTACCCCTATGGGTACTCGAGTAATGTCAGGATGCTTTATTGCTCCTGGTTTAACTCATACCCTACTAAACTATAGAGGTGTTTGTCAAAATAGTTTCCATAGTGAAACTTATGATGACAACAAAGAGGACTAACTTCTCTTTACCATATGCAACGGATATGGCAAGCACATTCTCTATGTATCATCTGGATTGTAATACACATACTACACAGCCCGTAGCACATGTTGCGCCCAAGATAGTTTTCCAAAATGTCTTGTACATGACAAACTTTTCATACTCGCCTTGGTCATCGAGACATTGGGTTGAAATCGGAACTATCAGCAATTCCAATACTTTATGATTATTATGATGCTAAATTCTAACAGTATTTGTATTTTGTGTGCACTGCATGTGACACACGGAAGCTAATTTTAAGGCTCGCGCACCTTAAAGTCTACGCTGAACCACTCAGACTCCTTGAATGCATCAAGTTGAGGTAAGTGGCTCTTCCCATCCATTGACTAGACCATTCAGGTATTCCATGGTTCTAAAAGACATATCTATACGATTGTCTCAAGTGTGATTTATCCACATGAAACCATTGGCTCATTATCCTGACATCGATTTCAAGCAAATCGAATGGATAATATTGCCGAATTATCCTTGAGTGCCTTCTCTATGCCTTGGATTGAAGTTTAGCAATTTGTCCTATTTGTGTAGACTCAAAATGGTTTGGTAGAATCCTATCCAAAGAATTAAGCTCACTGCATGATCTTTACTTTGAAATTGCAACTTACCACCTTTACGTTGGAGTCATGCAGTTTTACACGCTCCTGACCAAACTGCATAATATTATTCCCCTTTATCTTTGATACGTGGAAATCTACCAAGTATTTCCCATCTGCGGTAATTCGGTTGCATACCGATATCACCACCCGGCATACATCATTGATCCCTCAACATATAGTTGGGATCTATGTGAGGAATAATTGTATTACCGTCAATACCTCAAACCCCTCACATGGGGAGTTATTCAAGGCCAGTATGCTGATTCAATGAGGAATATTTCCAGGCATTAGGGGGAGAATTCAAGTACCATAAAGAATGCCAGGAAATTAGTGGAATGTTCAACACATTTCTGCCTCAAATCCACGTACTCAATGATCTGAACCATGCGTTCAGAAGATTTGCAACACATTGCAAATAACCTCCCAGACTCATTTATTGAATGTAATGGTGTCACACAATCCTACAATCCTACAAAAGTACGCCTGAAAGAGTTGAGGTACCAACAAAAACCACTCCACTCCCCGTTCGATGCAACAGGGGGAGATGTATGGCAAAAGTACATTAGGATTCAGTTTCTTTGCAAGCAAGGATATCAAGGCCTATGAATCAGTAAATGCAAGTCAACTTCACGTTGACAGACACCTGATGGGTAGTACACCCAGTGGATGGGAAACCTCCACCAACCCTGGTCATAGTGCACACAATGACCGGGACATCGGAATACCCGACTCAATCGCATTGGGAAAACACGAGTAGTCACCATGGGTAACGATATTTCCATCAACTATATATTGATATCTAGATTTTGGAGAATCATATAACCAGAAGTCTACAATTGTCGACCTACATTTTTCAACTAGATTGCAAAACCTTTCACATGATTCGGATCCAAAGACCATGGCCATGGCAAAGTGTGAACAACACTCGGACTGAACTCAAGCAAAGGGTATAATCTAGGTAGAAATGATCTTGCTCAATAGTGAAAAGGTATTCATAAGCAATACCTACACCAGTTTTCTTCTGGAAACAGAATTGAGAACAACGAGGTGGTGAAACAAAGAGCAAGTATTGTAGCACAAGGGTTCACGCAGATACCCAACTATTCTCTAGAGGTGGAATCTCTTTCTGATAACTTATATCATTGGCAGTATAAAATCATCTACCCGTGCAGTTGATAGATGTAGTAATCACATATTCATGTGGATCACTAGATTCAGGCATATATGATTGATTCTCAATGGAATCTCACTTATGAATCGAAATGCAAAATGCAACATACATTGTGTAAAAATCAGTAAGTCACCATACGACTTATTGTTGTCGGTATATATGGTACAACTGACGTAGTGAGTTCCTTATACACAAGGATTACTCCTACAATGATGATTATCCATGTTTGTGGGTCTCCAATGACGACACATGTAATCATCTAAATTACGGAGGTTAAATGAAGGATTTTGGTAAACCAAAATACCGCTCGTTACTACAACTTGAGCACCTTCATTCATACTTTATGGTATACTATGTTTTCTATATCCAAAATATATTGGAGAAACTCATTATGGACAAATCTTATCCATTCATAACTCTCATGGTAGTTCATTCTCTAGACATAGAGAAAGATCTAGATAGACCAAGAGATGATGAAAATGAGATATTGGGACTCAGCGTTCCATAATGTCATTGGATCCACCAAACACAATTGATTGGTACTCAAGAATATCTTTCGATATCTCCAAGGCATTAAACATCTTGTCCTCGTTTTTCAGTTTCACACAAATGTGAACACCGGTATCATTGGATACATCAATCAGATCCCAACTATGTCGGATCGTAGACAAGCTTAGTGTTCCTACTAGGTGTAGTAGCCCTCTCATGAAGAGTCTTCGAAATAGACCTCATGACTACATCCACCAACTATTATCTCAACGATAATGTTTCTTGTGTTGCCCGGATGCCAACATGTTACACAATAAGCAATATCACTAAGTTGCATATCTTGCAAATCAAATCATGTGACTGATTTGTTCATGAAGTCTCTACCAAACTTTTACATTCCATAAATATGTTCATGGAGTTGGTATGTGACGGCTTCGAAATTTGCAAGAATCAGGGGGAGTATCTTCCTGAATTGTTCATGTTCAATGCATCATATTATACTCTTTTTCCCTCCATGAGTTTACTATATAGGTTCTCATGAAGGTTTTTAATGAGGTAATATCAACATGAGCACATATGCCACACTTTCCGTTTTTCCCACCAGGGTTTTTAGGAAAGCATATACGACATATTTATTGTTCTCTTGATTCTATGAGTTTTCTCATATTGAGTTAAAGGAGACAATAACCATTATATGTTGCGACATTGTCTCCTTATTTTTCCCACTGGGTTTGAAGGAGTTTTGACAACATATCAAACACTATACTCCTTATATTTTTCCCACATGGTTTTTGAAGGAGTCTCTAATCAAGATGATGATTCTAGACGAACAAGTGTAGATTAGAGGGAGTGTTACAATTATTTCTGTGGATAATCTCCACATTGTAATTAGGAGGCGGTTATCCATATGCTAACCGACGCATCCCTCTCTCCCATTGTTTCCAAACGTCGCATCCGATGGATGCATCCTTTCAGAGGATATATAATGAAATCATCATCAATGAAAAGGGAGTTCGATCATTTGTTCCATTCGATCTCAAACATGTTTAGAATGAACTATCTCTTTCATTGATGATCTGTGAAGATTAAATACACACGGAACCGTTGCCACGAACGGATGCGTCCATTCGTTGGGGTCGTGGGAAAACCGCCGCATCGGTTGGCTAGGAACCGCACGAAGCGTTTATGTACAAGGGAGGATTATTCCCTAATTAACATAATTAGTTTAAATCCTAACACTCCCCCTAATCCTCGCTTGTCCTTGAGACCGATCATCTTTGAAATATTCTCCTTGAAAACCCTGTGGGAAAAATTGAGAAGAAAACATACAATATGCCATGAAAAACTCCTTCTAAAACCCAGTGGGAAAAATAAGGAGAAAATGACATATATCGTCCATGCTTGCATTGATATTGCCTCATTAAAAACCTTTCGTGAGAAACCATGTGGAAAACTCACAAAGGAAAAGAGTGCAATATAAAAGATCTGATGATCTTAACAGGTTATATCCTAGGAGATTTCTCCCCCTGAATTTTGCAAGTCTCGAAGTCGTCTCATACAAATTCCATTTACATACTTCTGGAATAAAGAACTTGGTAAAGACTTAGTAAATAGATCAGCGAGATTATCGCATGACTTCGTTTGCAAAATACTTATCTCCCCCTTCTCGTGCAGATCATGGGGATAAAATAATTTAGGAGAAATATGCTTTGTAATATTGCTCTTAATATAACCCGTTTGCATTTGTGCAATGCAAGCAGCATTATCTTCGTAGATAATAGTGGGTGATTTTACCGAACCAATCCCACTTGAACTTTGGACAAAGTTCATCATTCTGCGAAGCCATACACACTCACGTGATGCTTCGAACAAAGCAATTATCTCATAATGATTGGTGGATGTTGCCACTAAGGTTTGCTTTGTTGACTTCCAAGAGAAGGCCGTACCTCCATGTAAGAAGACAAAACCAGTCTGCGATCTCGCATCATGGGGATGTGACAAGTATCCAGCATCGCAATACCCCACCATGGTTCTCTCTTGATTTTTCTGATAGAATAAACCAAGATCTTTGGTGCCTTGAAGATATCTGAAAATATTCTTCACACCAACCCAATGCCTTTTTGTTGGTGATGCACTGTATCTAGCCAGTAAATTAACTGCAAATGCTATATCAGGTCTAGTGCAGATTGCTAGATACATTAGTCCACCAATGGCACTAAGGTATGGAAACTCTGGTCCCAATATCTCTTCATCATCACCCTTAGGCCTAAATGGGTCCTTGTCTCTGTCAAGTGACCTGATGACCATAGGTGTTTTTGATGGGTATGCTTTATCCATATTGAACTTTTCCAGTATCTTTTGGATGTATGCAGACTAATGAACAAGTATTCCTGAAGAAAAATGTTCAAGTTGCAAAACAAGACAAAATTTGGTTCTACCCAAATCTTTCATCTCAAATTCCGCCTTGAGATGATTACTTGCCTCATGTATTTCACGTGTAGTCCCAATGATGTTCAAGTCATCAACATACACGAAAATTATACAAAATCCATCAGTCGATTTCTTGATGAACACACATGGACAATCATTGTTGTTTGAGTAACCCTTTTTGAGAATGAACTCACTTAGTCGGTTATACCACATTCTACCCGACTGTTTCAAGCCGTATAACGACTTCAGTAGCTTTACGCATTACATGTTGCGGTTAGCTTTTGGATCCGGAATCTTCAGTCCCTCGAGAACTTTCATATAGTTATCCGTCTTAAGCGACCCATATAAATATGCAGTCACAACATCCATCAATTGGATATACAAATTCATTTGCACTGCAAGTGATATCAATTATCGGTACGTGATTCCACTCATCACAGGAGAATATGTTTCATCATAATAGATGCCGGGTCTCTGTGTAAACCCTTGTGCTACAAGCCTCGCTTTATATCTCACCACCTCATTGTTTTCGTTCCTTTTACGAACAAAAACCCATTTTGCCCCCATGGGGAAAACATTATGAGGAGTAGGTATTACTGCAGTAAATACGCCTCTCTTAGCAAGCGAGCGCAATTCGTCCTCTATTGCAACCTTCCAATTGGACCAGTCTGAGCGTTTCATACACTCTGCCATGGACTTAGGTTCACGATCCAATGACACGTGATCTGCAATCTTTGAGGCGAAAAATATGTCGACAATTGTAGTCTTTCTGTTGAATGATTCTCCTGATTCAACATAGTTGATGGAAATCTCATCAATACCTTCTGACTCATTGTGATTTCCCACAACAATCGAGTCAAGGTGTACCGATGTCCCAACACCAATATTTGTGTGCACAGTTGTGCTGGGTTCTGGATGCATAACATGCTTTAGGTGTCTTTCAACACTAGGTTGAATATCAACACGCGGTTGACCTGCATTTACTATTTGAGGGATCCTCACTTCTCGCGGACGCTTCTGAGAAGCCTTGTCCTTTTTGTCCAGTTTTCTCCCCCTCTTGGGCGGTTGAGTGGTCTTATGAGATATCTCAACTCTCTCTGGAACATTCATAGCGGGAACATGGGATTCAGTTACACCTTTATAGTCAGTAAATGCATCTGCCAGATTATTTGCAATATTTTGCAAATTAATAATCTTCTAAACTTCCAGATCAGATTCATTCGTACGTGGATCTAAGGACACAATGCCTGTTACATTCCAATCTACTGCCCGACATTCTCTGTGGTTCTTTTCTCCCCCTAATGCCGGAAAATTGTTCTCATCGAAGATGCAATCAGCGTACCGGGCTGTAAATAAATCCCGTGTTAGAGGCTCCAGGTACTTTATGATCGACGGAGAATTGTACCCCACATAGATCCCCATTTTTCTATGTGGACCCATCGATGTACGCTGAGGTGGTGATATCGGTACGTACATAGTGCAACCGAATCTTCGAAGATGGGAAATACTTGGTTTATTTCCACGTACTAACTGCAACGGGGAGGCCGTATGATGTGCAGTTGGTCGAATTTGTATCAAATCCGCGGCATGCAATACCGCATGTCCCCAACAAGATGTTGGAAGATTACAGTTCTGTAGGAGTGGTCTTGCTATCAACTTCATCCTCTTGATAAGTGATTCCGCAAGCCCAATTTGTGTGTGTACATATGGTACAGAATGCTGCACAGTTATGCCTTAAGCTAGGCAGTAATCATTGAATGCTCGTGAACTAAATTCAGCAGCATTATCCATTCTGATGGATTTTATCCTCTGTTAAGGATGATTTGCCCTCAGTTTAATGATTTGAGCGATCAGCTTTGCAAAAGCATGGTTCCTTGTTGATAATAAACACACATTGGACCATCTTGTTGATGCATCAATGAGCACCATAAAATATCTAAATGGTCCTGATAACGATTGAATTGGACCACATATATCTCCTTGAATGCGTTCAAGAAAATTAAGTGCTTCATTCTTGATCTTCAGATACGAAGGTCTTGTGATTAATTTCCCAGTTGCACATGCAGTGCATACGAAATCCAAGGATTTGGGGAAATTAGCAACCGTTATGTTGTGTCCAGTTGAACCATCAATAATTTTTCTCATCATCCCCAGACCAGGATGACGCAGGCGATCATGCCATATCTTGAACTTGTCAAGATTCTGAAAAATTATTTTGTATGCCAAATGTTGCTCTGTCTTGATGTATGTGTAATACAGTCCAGAAGATAGAGCAGGCAGTCTCTCAAGGGTTTCCTTGTCGGATCCCTTTTGCTGAGTTATGAGTAGGCTTTCAACCGCATTGTCTTCATGAGTTTCAATGTGGTAGCCATTCATACGTATATCCTTAAAACTCAACAGGGTACGAGAAAAACCTTTCGTGAGAAACCATGTGGAAAACTCACAAAGGAAAAGAGTGCAATATAAAAGATCTGATGATCTTAACAGGTTATATCCTAGGAGATTTCTCCCCCTGAATTTTGCAAGTCTCGAAGTCGTCTCATACAAATTCCATTTACATACTTATGGAATAAAGAACTTGGTAAAGACTTAGTAAATAGATCAGCGAGATTATCGCATGACTTCGTTTGCAAAATACTTATCTCCCCCTTCTCTTGCAGATCATGGGGATAAAATAATTTAGGAGAAATATGCTTTGTAATATTGCTCTTAATATAACCAGTCTGCATTTGTGCAATGCAAGCAGCATTATCTTCGTAGATAATAGTGGGTGATTTTACCGAACCAATCCCACTTGAACTTTGGACAAAGTTCATCATTCTGCGAAGCCATACACATTCACGTGATGCTTCGAGAAAGCAATTATCTCAGAATGATTGGTGGACGTTGCCACTAAGGTTTGCTTTGTTGACTTCCAAGAGAAGGTCGTACCTCCATGTAAGAAGACAAAACTAGTCTGTGATTTGGCATCATGGGGATGTGACAAGTATCCAGCATCGCTATACCCCACCATGGTTCTCTCTTGATTTTTCTGATAGAATAAACCAAGATCTTTGGTGCCTTGAAGATATCTGAAAATATTCTTCACACCAACCCAATGCCTTTTTGTTGGTGATGCACTGTATCTAGCCAGTAAATTAACTACAAATGCTATATCAGGTCTAGTGCAGCTTACTAAATACATTAGTGCACCAATGGCACTGAGATATGGAAACTCTGGTCCCAATATCTCTTCATCATCACCCTTAGGCCTAAATGGGTCCTTGTCTCTGTCAAGTGACCTGACGACCATAGGTGTTTTTGATGGGTATGCTTTATCCATATTGAACTTTTCCAGTATCTTTTGGATGTACGCAGACTGATGAAAACCAAGACGAATTTTTTTTAACCCAAATCTTTAATCTCAAATTCCGCCTTGATATGATTACTTGCCTCATGTATTTCACGTGTAGTCCCAATGATGTTCAAGTCATTAACATACACGGAAATTATACAAAATCCATCAGTGGATTTCTTGATGAACACACATGGACAATCATTGTTGTTTGAGTAACCCTTTTCGAAAAGAAACTCACTTAGTCGGTTATATCACATTCTACCCGACTGTTTCAAGCCGTATAACGACTTCAGTAGCTTTACGCAATACATGTTGCGGTTAGCTTTTGGATCCGGAATCTTCAGTCCCTCGAGAACTTTCATATAGTTATCCGTCTTAAGCGACCCATATAAATATGCAGTCACAACATCCATCAATTGGATATACAAATTCATTTGCACTGCAAGTGATATCAATTATCGGTACGTGATTCCACTCATCACAGGAGAATATGTTTCATCATAATAGATGCCGGGTCTCTGTGTAAACCCTTGTGCTACAAGCCTCGCTTTATATCTCACCACCTCATTGTTTTCGTTCCTTTTACGAACAAAAACCCATTTTGCCCCCATGGGGAAAACATTATGAGGAGTAGGTATTACTGCAGTAAATACGCCTCTCTTAGCAAGCGAGCGCAATTCGTCCTCTATTGCAACCTTCCAATTGGACCAGTCTGAGCGTTTCATACACTCTGCCATGGACTTAGGTTCACGATCCAATGACACGTGATCTGCAATCTTTGAGGCGAAAAATATGTCGACAATTGTAGTCTTTCTGTTGAATGATTCTCCTGATTCAACATAGTTGATGGAAATCTCATCAATACCTTCTGACTCATTGTGATTTCCCACAACAATCGAGTCAAGGTGTACCGATGTCCCAACACCAATATTTGTGTGCACAGTTGTGCTGGGTTCTGGATGCATAACATGCTTTAGGTGTCTTTCAACACTAGGTTGAATATCAACACGCGGTTGACCTGCATTTACTATTTGAGGGATCCTCACTTCTCGCGGACGCTTCTGAGAAGCCTTGTCCTTTTTGTCCAGTTTTCTCCCCCTCTTGGGCGGTTGAGTGGTCTTATGAGATATCTCAACTCTCTCTGGAACATTCATAGCGGGAACATGGGATTCAGTTACACCTTTATAGTCAGTAAATGCATCTGCCAGATTATTTGCAATATTTTGCAAATTAATAATCTTCTAAACTTCCAGATCAGATTCATTCGTACGTGGATCTAAGGACACAATGCCTGTTACATTCCAATCTACTGCCCGACATTCTCTGTGGTTCTTTTCTCCCCCTAATGCCGGAAAATTGTTCTCATCGAAGATGCAATCAGCGTACCGGGCTGTAAATAAATCCCGTGTTAGAGGCTCCAGGTACTTTATGATCGACGGAGAATTGTACCCCACATAGATCCCCATTTTTCTATGTGGACCCATCGATGTACGCTGAGGTGGTGATATCGGTACGTACATAGTGCAACCGAATCTTCGAAGATGGGAAATACTTGGTTTATTTCCACGTACTAACTGCAACGGGGAGGCCGTATGATGTGCAGTTGGTCGAATTTGTATCAAATCCGCGGCATGCAATACCGCATGTCCCCAACAAGATGTTGGAAGATTACAGTTCTGTAGGAGTGGTCTTGCTATCAACTTCATCCTCTTGATAAGTGATTCCGCAAGCCCAATTTGTGTGTGTACATATGGTACAGAATGCTGCACAGTTATGCCTTAAGCTAGGCAGTAATCATTGAATGCTCGTGAACTAAATTCAGCAGCATTATCCATTCTGATGGATTTTATCCTGTGTTAAGGATGATTTGCCCTCAGTTTAATGATTTGAGCGATCAGCTTTGCAAAAGCATGGTTCCTTGTTGATAATAAACACACATTGGACCATCTTGTTGATGCATCAATGAGCACCATAAAATATCTAAATGGTCCCGATAACGGTTGAATTGGACCACATATATCTCCTTGAATGCGTTCAAGAAAATTAAGTGGTTCATTCTTGATCTTCAGATATGAAGGTCTTGTTATTAATTTCCCAGTTGCCCATGTAGTCCATACGAAACCCGAGGATTTGGGGAAATTAGCAACCGTTATGTTGTGTCGAATTGAACCATGAGTAATTTTTCTCATCATCCCCACACCAGGATGACCCAGGCGATCATGCCATATCTTGAACTTGTCAAGATTCTGAAAAATTATTTTGTATGCCAAATGTTGCTCTGGCTTGATGTATGTGTAATACAGTCCAGAAGATAGAGCAGGCAGTCTCTCAAGGGTTTCCCTGTCGGATCCCTTTTGCTAAGTTATGGGTAGGCTTTCAACCGCATTGTCTTCATGAGTTTCAATGTGGTAGCCATTCATACGGATATCCTTAAAACTCAACAGGGTACGAGTTGAATCCGGATACAATAAAGCCTCTTGGATTTCAAGTTTTGTACCATTCGGGAGGATAAATGTGGCTTGACGAGAACCAACAATTACCGTGTCATGACCACCAATTGTCATAACACTTCCCTTACTCTTTTTGAGACTTTGGAAGTATTTAACCTCCCGTAGAATTGTGTTAGAGGCAACACTGCCCACTAAACAAATTTCCTCCTCCATTGGATTGTTTCTCGAAGTTTTCTATAGAGTAAAAGAATAAAATTCATTATTTATTCAATCTCATATAGAAATAACACATACATTACATACTATGTATGTCTGCTTACAAATTATAATACATTATGTTTAAGGACATAATTATTACAATACCATATGTGTGAGGACATAATTATTTTACAACACACAATATAACTAAGGACATCATCTCAACACTTATGACATCATTGGAAGATCAAAGCATATCTCCATATATGTCATTAGTAGAAGTGAAATCTACCAACATGTCATCAACATTATGTCACACCCTGTTTTTCATCGCAAGTATTTTATGTTGCAAAAATCAGAGCTTATTAAAACTTTTTCAAATAATGTTGTGAGTGCAATGTCAGCCCTTGTATAATTCAAGGTAGAAGAGCTATGTGGACCCTTGCCGCAGAGATGTGGAGTTTGTTCCTGGAGATCAGGTGTACTTGCGAGTCACGCCTCTCAAGGGGACCAAGCGTTTCCACGTCAAGGGGAAGCTAGCTCCCAGGTTCATTGGACCCTTCAAGATCACGGCAAGGTGCGGGGAAGTAGCATACCAGTTGGAGCTACCTCCTGAGCTTTCGGGTGTGCACAACGTGTTTCACGTGTCACAGCTCCGGAAGTGTTTACAAGTGCCAAACTATCCCGATCTTTACAAGGACATTGGTCATCAAGCTATTGACCTTCAACCGAACCTTACCTACCGCGAGAGACCGATCCGCATTTTGGATGAAGCCGAAGGTTGCACCAGAAGCCGCACCATCAATTTTTTCAAGGTTCAGTGGAGCAACCATACCGAAGCAGAAGCCACATGGGAACGTGAAGACTATCTCCGATCAGAATTTCCCGAGCTATTTAACGATTAGCTTAGGAATCTCGGGGACGAGATTCTTGTAAGAGGGATAGGTCTGTCACACCCTGTTTTTCATCACAAGTATTTTATGTTGCAAAAATCAGAGCTTGTTAAATTTTTTTCAAATAATGTTGTGAGTGCAATTTCAGCCCTTGTATGAGTGAATGCTTTCTTGCTTGATGACTCAAACCCATGAAAAACTTATTATTTTGCTCTCTTCAAAAACCCTTTTTCCTTTATATCAAGATCACCTTCATCATGTTGGGATACACTACTAGCTCATGAAGCCAAGTGGCACTTCCAACCAAAGTTGGTGATCTGATCCAAATATTATTTTCATTCATTAAAAACATTAATTGGTGATTTAAATTATTATTTTCCTATTTTATATTTATGTCTGTTTCTTAGGCCAGGAATGATATTCCCACAAGGAAAATTGCTTTCCTGCCTTAGAAAATTCTGAGTAAATTCATGGAAGCTCAGAAGAACATATATTTTGCATATATAAGATTTTCAACCCTATTTTATATTAATATTATTTGAGTAAAACCCTGAAAACCATTTCTGTCTGTTTTAGCTTTTTGAGATGTTTCCAAAGGAAATGATCTCAATAAATTCCCATAAAATTACAGGCGCCCTCCCAAGACATATTAGGTGCTCACATAAAATCTCACCTTGATACAAGGTGGGGAAGTGCACCTAATGAGCCCAAAACCGTCTCTGTCCAGAGTAGAGTTGGAACAACTCTACATTGCAAAGTTTCTCCAATGGAGCTGAAACTTTGTAGAGGTGTTTGACACCCCAAATGAGGACTCCATACCAAAGATGGGATTTGTGAGACTCTATTTGGCCACACTTCCTTTGTAAAGGACAGTACTGGTCATTTTGAAGCATTTTCAAGTTTACAAAGCCAAACTTGTTCAATGGAGCCCAAATTTGGTAAAACCCCATGTTTTTACCCCAAGACCAAACCTGTTAAGTTTCAGTTCCAGTGGTGGACAAATCACAGTCGAACACCTACTTACAGGAAGGTAAAAACCCTCCTAGCCACTGTTTTACCCAATGTCAAAGCCCCAAACTTGGTGAGTTAGAGCCCCAGAACACCCTGAGCACCCAGTCAACCAGCCCCTCCCCAAATCCAAGCACTAGTGACAAGATCTTCAATTTGAGACGGAGGCCAGTACTGGCAACACTGGGTTCCTTGCCTCCTTTGACCAGCTCGTGCTCCCACTAACACACAACGGCTAGGCACACTCCCAGCAATACTCAGGACATGGAGGGCACGTCCAAAGGGCCCCAGAGCGCGCCAGCATGCCGTGGCATGCCAAAATCGCGCTCTGGACGCACTACAGAGAACCTCCAGCAAGGGGACGTCGCCCCGGCCAGTTCCAACCCCCCCAGTAATGTCCAAACGCTCCCCCGACACCCACTTTGTGCAAACCTACCATCAAGGGGCCCCTCTCCTCGCGCAAGAGCTCAGGCGACGCGTGCCCACGCGCGCCCGTCGCGGGCGAGCATGCACGGTCGCTGCGGCTCGACCCCAATCGCTTTCCCTCTGCGGCTGATGCACCAGGAGGTCCTAAACCACGTCCCGAACCTGTGGTTTCACGGCCAGCACCTCACTGTGCTCGCACGCGCGCCACGGTGAGTCACCGGCGCGCCTGAGTCGGCTCACCGCCGCTGGCCTATAAATAGGTCCCCCCGGCACCCCAGCACCCTCGAGGCAGCTTCAGCACAACCACTAGACTCCCCTTAGCCGCAAAATCGAGCTCGCAGAGCCCCGGTGCTCGAGAACGACCGAGGCCCCTCCGCCTCGGAGCTCCGGTCGATCTCCGGCTACACGCCGACTCCTGCGCCGCCCGACCTCCCATTGCACTCCCCTTGACGCGAGGACCATTTCCCCCAACTTCCCCGAGCGAATCCGTGCCCCTAGACAATAGCTCGACGCCAACCCGAAACCTTTCCGCCACGATCACCTTGTCACCGGCGACCCAGACCACCTCCGGTGATGTCCCGACCACGAGCAGGTAGGCGGAGGAACAAGGGACCCATTCCCGCTCCTAGTTTGGCGTGAGGGCAACGGTAGCCTCGCCGGCGTCCGTCTCCACCTCTCTGGCTGGAGGTAGGAGAAGGACCCGACAGGTGGAGCCCACCTGTCGGTGTCCTAGGGCAGCCAGCGCGCGCAGCCACTGACATTGACCCCACGGGCCCGCAGGTCAGGTTTGAACCTGGCCCGCGCGCGCCTGGTGGCCGGTCTTCTCGCTCGGCCGACTGGGTCTCCCCCCTGGCCTTTTTCTTTTATTTTTTTAACCTGCAGCTTAAATGATTTTTATAAAAATATTTAGCTAGTAGTAAAATATGATTCTTCCACCAACAATTTTCTAAAAATGTGTAGTAATTGATTCTGTAGAGTTTGACATTTATCAAAAACAGAACCTGTTTTGGTATAATAAAATGATATTAAAAGCATTTGTTTGCTCCTGTTTGCTTTTAAATAAATATGCTTAGCTAATAAAAACCATAGGAAACATTTTCCAAAATAATAAACTGAATTTATTCAAGCTTTGCAACATTTTTAAAAGCACCTTGTGATCTGTTTTGGTGTGAGCTATTATTTATTTATTCCTTTCTCGACGGTAGAGTTACCGAGTGACGGAGGATCCGGAGCGGAAGACCTCGAAGACCCCGGATACCTAGCTGACCAAGGCAAGCAGCCCTTTGACCATGACTTGAGCACATACATTGATGCATGATAGAATAGCAAGTACTTTTCCGTTGCATGTGATCAAAGTGCCGGTTCATCATTGGTGTGATGGTACCGAAGGCTTCATCGAAGCACTTGCATGATAGTGATGTTATACATATGGCTCCTCGGAGCACAAGCATGATGAGCTTGACCCTACCATCTATGAGGATCATGCTACTGTCATGTTGACTAGTAGAGTAAGACCATTGCATTGAGCTTGACCCTACCCCTTGAGGGTCATGCTAATACCATGTTGACAAGTAAAGATAGAAGTATATTATCATGAGCATGATGATGAGTTAAACCAAGAGTTTATGAAAACCACGTCGGGTGCCACTAATGCCCGAGGGTGATGATGAGTTGGTGATCACTTTTGGTGAAGTGATGCACCGGTGTTTTGTGTGAGTATGGTTTCGGAAATGGGATTAGATTTATGATGTGTCGACCGTCCCAACCTTACCAGTACGACCACGATACCCCTTTATGGGACGGGGCTTCGTTGATTACTCTGGTCGGTGCTAGCAAGGAGCCACATTACTAGTGGCGGGAGTGATTGTCGTCACTCTCGTGATGGGGTTGTGCCAGGTAGGACGACTATCCATTATTATGAGTTCCAGGCACACCGTTGGTCCCCGCATGGTTGATACTGTCTAGAGTCGGTGCTCGTAAGACGTACAACATGTGGGCTGGGTACCAATCGAGAGGACCTCTTTGTCTAGTATCGTCAGGGGAAAGATGATGATCGGGTACTTACCTCGGGTATATGTGATATACCGCGAGTCGTGGATGACACGGAAGTTTCCCGTTTCTCGTGGGTCCAGCGTACTACCTCTGCGCAGTGTAAACTATTCGAATAGCCGTGTCCACGGTCAAGGACAGTTGGGTGGTGGTGCTTAAACTACGTCCAACGTTTCCGCATAAACCAAGTGTGTGTGTGTGTGTGTGTGAGTTCGGTGAATGGTGTTAATAACCGGAGTTACTTGAGGAATTGATATGACCAAGTTCGGTGACTTGGCATATAGGGTAAACCCGGATGGTTTAACCCTCAGCTGATACATTGAGGTTATGACAAGTCCGATGACTTGGCATATAGGGTGAACCCGGATGGTTCAACCCTTAGCAGATATGTTGGTATATGTAACCTGTTCTTCAAGAGTAACTCTTTAACTTGATGCATACTCATGATCATTCCACCCAGATGAGTTACACTAAAGATGCATGATACTGTTATCCTTCACTTTCATTGTTCATATCATGGGTTGTTTGCGAGTACATACAAAGTACTCATTGGCTTGCCACTGGTTATATTATTGACCAGACATGGAAGGACCGGAGTTTGGCGACGAGTACACCGTTGGAGACGAACCTGGGATCTAGGACGCTTCCAAGTCAGAATGCCTGTCGGTGTAGGCTTGATGGCATGGGCACCGCTTAGCCCTTACGAGTTTCCGCTACTCGATGTATCTGTTTAATTTGGCTTTAGGCCTCGTTCTTGAACCCGACCTTCTGGTCGTTTGATGTAATAATTTCGGTACTTGGATGTAAGACTCTATTATTCAGTATCTGTGTTCAATGAACATTGATCCTTGGGGTCACTGGGCACGGCGAACTCGACTTGCTAGTCGGGGTCCCCACAGAACTGGTATCAGAGCCATCCTGACTATAGGAAGCCTTAGATAGCATGGACGTTAGCCGAGAACGTTAGAACGCCAGCCTTGCACAAACTTTTGCACATACAACCTTCTGACCTCTCTCCTATGCCTTGTAGATTGCTGCCGTACCTGATACACTTCTGGAGACCGGCTTTTCACTACTCCTGATGGATTGTCTCGAGAAGTGCCACGTAAGTCGCACGTCCATCTTCCTCTACCACGAGCACTGGGTCAACGCCGGCACTAAGGAATATCACATGGACGTGATAGTGAAGGCTAATGACTCCCCGTCTAGTTGGTTCTTCGAAGGACCACAGATGGGAGAGCTGATGTTGGCAGTGGAGACGGCCGCATGAGAGGCGCTCGTGCGTCTCCGCAGCATCCTCCCTGAGATGGCTAATAATCCTGTCACTCGTCACCTACCTTTCATTAAGGAAGGAGTGGATGGGAGTTGGACACTCACCCCGTCCACGGAGGATGGGATGCCATTAAGGTTTCAGACCTACTTCAGCCTCTCGTCGGACACCCTGACTCACTTCCTGGTTAAGGAGTCAGTCAAGCTTCGCCAGGAGTTGCACCTAGTCAAAGGCCTACTCCACACTGAGAAGATGCAGAATCGCAAAGTAAATAAGGCAGGCGCACCTGAAGGGAGGACAGTTGTTGCTACTAGGGGTGGTGTGTTACCCATCCAGGCAGTCCCTCTTCAGAGTCGCTGCCTGACAGCGGAAGAGTACACTGAGATCTTCGCCGCCTCGCCTAAGAGACGCCGTGATGTGCGGATTCTTTCTTCCACTCCTATAAAGGAAGAAGATGTTGATGAAGACGAGGACAAAGATGAGGATCCTGTTGAGTCTGCCTTTGAGACTGAGCAGTCCGCCGCGTAGGATTTAGCGTAGGCAATTAGGAGTACCCCGAGCATAGGGTATCCATGTATCCGTTTCTAATTTACGTATGTGTGCATGATGTAAGCCACCTATTGCCTTAGGCAGCCTGTAAGTGACTACATCCCCTAGTTTTTATGAATGTAATTTCCGTTTGTCAAAAACTTTGGTTTTGAAAACTTGGCACTTGCATGTATTGGACCCCCCTCTTTCTAGGAACGAATCCTTGTATTCCCGAGCAAGGTGGCATTTTGACCTGTCTGTTTCTATGACAGGATGGTGAACGCAACCCGCAACAGCACCTTCGGCAACCCCGGCGCCGGCTCCTCAGGGACGCCGCAGGGAACCGAAGGAGAAGCTCACGCTGGATGTCACCACGAGCAGCCTAGAGACCTTCCGCCACCACCTCCTCCTGAGAACTTGATGATGGCTCAGTTCCTTCAAGCTCTTCGGGAGGAGCGTCAAGCCAGCAATGCCCCTATTCAACAGCTGACTCAAGTCCTGGTGGACAACCCGCCGCGGAATGGGAATGGCGGTGGCCGCTCTACTCTTTCCGAGTTCATGCGGACTACGCCCCCCATATTCACGGAGATGACTGAACCAGTGGATGCCGATGAATGGATCCGCACCATTGAGGACTTCCTCGCGCTGGTCAAGTGCACCGACGACCATGAGAAGGTCCTTTATGCTTCTCACTGTCTCGGAGGCACCGCCAGGGCATGGTGGGATGGATTTCAGATCATGCGTATAGGGCAAGTCATCACTTGGGTGATGTTCAAGGAAGGATTTCGCGCGGCTCACATTCCACCTGGACTGATGACCATTAAGAAGCGGGAATTCAGAGCCTTGAGGCAGGGCAGTGGAACTGTTAAGGAGTACCTGCAGAAGTTTAACCTCTTGTCGAGGTACGCGCCCGAAGATGTTAACACTGAGGCTGCTAAGGTGGAACGCTTCATGGAAAGGTTACAGCAGTCCCTGCAATACCAGCTGGTGGTTTGCGTCTGCCAGACTTTCAGCGAGTTGGTTAACAAAGCGCTTATGCTGGAAGACAAGCGTCGTGCGATGGACGACACCCGCAAGCGCAAACTGATAGGCACTGGAGGACCCACTAGCGCAAGACCAAGACCATGGCAGTGAGCACCTGCAAGACCCAACTTTCAGCAGCAGCAGTACAAGCACCCGGTGTTCCGCCAGAATTATCAGCCTCAGCAGCAAGCCAAGCGAGTAGTCAACCCGCCAAACAACGGTGGAGTCAAGACCAACCCTCCGGGGCAGGTCACCTGCTTTGGGTGTGGTCAGACCGGACACTATTCCAGGCAGTGCCCCAGCAAGAAGCCCGACGCACCGCGTCCCAATGCACCCAACCCCGGTCAAGGTGCACTAGGAAGGAACCAGGCCCCCCGAAACCAGCAGTTCAATGGCTGGGGCCGGATCAATCACATCACTGCAGAAGAGGCGCAGGAAGACCCGGACTACATTCTGGGTACGTTCCTCGTCAACTCAACTCCAGCAACAGTGTTTTTTGATTGCGGTGCCTCGCATTCTTTTGTTACTCAAAGGTTTGCGGAGAAGTGTGGTTTAAAACCCACTCTACTCCGTGGACAGATGGCAATTCAAACCCCGGGAGCAGTATTGAGGACCAACCTAGGGTGTAGAAGGGTCGAGATAGTTATCAATGGAAAGAGTTTCTTGGCAGATCTCATTGTGCTTAAATCGCAAGGTGTAGAAGTAATCCTCGCCATGGATTGGTTGGCCAAGCACTAGAGTCTTTTGGACTGTGCCAACAGGGCCATTGCCATGACAAGCAACCAAGGGGTCAAGGTCAAGTTTGTCTCCAAGCCAGTATCGGCTCAAGTGCCTCGAGTCAACAGTCTATCCGAGGTAGAGCTTGATCAAGTGCCTGTAGTCTGTGAATACCCGGACGTCTTTCCTGACGAGCTACCCGGAATGCCTCCTGACCGAGACATCGAGTTCATCATCGAGCTCATGCCCGGATCAAGGCCTATATATAAAAAGCCTTACAGGATGGGTTCCGAAGAGCTGGCAGAGCTGAAGACGCAGCTGGATGAGCAACTCAGGAAAGGGTTCATCTGTCCTAGTGCATCACCATGGGGATCACCTGTTCTATTTGTTTCAAAGAAGGATGGTACCATTCGACTCTGCGTCGATTACCGTTCCCTTAATGAAGTCACAGTTAAGAACAAGTACCCGCTCCCCAAGATCGAAGACCTGTTTGACCAGTTAAACAGGGCCAGGGTATTTTCCAAGACCGATCTTCGATCAGGATATTACCAGTTGAAGATTCGACCCGACGATATACCCAAGACTGCATTCGTGACCCGGTACGGACTATATGAATGCACTGTCATGCCCTTCGGTTTGACAAATGCCCCAGCTTGCTTCACGTACCTCATGAACAAGGTCTTCATGGAATATTTGGACAAGTTTGTCGTCGTGTTCATCGATGACATATTAATCTTCTCCAAGTCCGAAGAGGAGCATGAGCAACACCTGAGGTTAGTTCTAGGAAAGCTTCGAGAGCACCCGCTTCATGCCAAATTCAGCAAGTGTCAGTTCTGGCTGAACGAAGTTGGATTTCTGGGTCATACCCTCACGGCAAGCGGTTTGGCTGTAGATCAGTCCAAGATTACTACAGTGACCAACTGGGAATCACCAAAGTACGTGAAGGATGTCAGGAGTTTCCTCGGGCTCGCGGGATACTACCGCAAGTTTGTAGAAGGTTTCTCCAGCATCGCTTGACCTATGACTCAGCTCTTGAAGAAAGGCCGAAAGTTCGAGTGGACACCGGTGTGTGAAGCAAGTTTCCAGGAGTTGAAGAAGAGGCTAACTACCGCCCCGATATTGGCTACCCCAGACATCAGCAAGGAATTCGTAATATATTGTGATGCCTCTGGAACCGGGCTCGGTTGAGTCCTGATGCAAGATGGCAGGGTCGTGGCGTACTTGTCACGGCAACTCTGACCGCATGAGGAGAACTACGCCACCCATGATCTTGAGCTAGCAGTTGTAGTGCATGCTCTGAAGACGTGGCGACATTACCTTCTGGGGAAGCGATGTGAGATATATACAGACCAGAAAAGTCTGAAATATATTTTCACTCAAAGGGAGCTGAATATGAGGCAGCAGAGATGGCTTGAGTTAATCAAGGATTACGACCTTAGCATTCAATATCATCCCGGCAAGGCGAACGTGGTAGCCGATGCCTTAAGCCGGAAGGCAGGCTCCTTGAACGTCACGCTCAAGGAAAGGTTACCCGTCTTGTATGTAGAGATGGAGGGCTTCGGGCTTGAGATAGTCGAACCAGGATACCTGGCCAACCTCGAAGTCAAGCCTACTCTGGCAGACGACATAAAGGAAGCCCAGAAGGGACACAAGAGTATCGAAGGCCTCAAGAGGAAGGTGCGAGAAGGCAAAGCCCCAGGATTCTCGATTGATGAGCAAGGAGTACTGTGGTACGGGAAGCGCTTATGTGTACCTAACAAGGCCGAACTTAAGGACTTGATCCTGCAAGAGGCTCATGACACACCGTACTCTATCCATCCATGTGGTACCAAGATGTACCAAGATCTCCGAGAATGATTCTGGTGGCATGGCGTGAAGAGGGAAATTGGCTCCTATGTCGCTAAATGCGATGTATGCCAGCGAGTCAAGGCTGAACACCAGCGACCTGCTGGATTGCTGCAACCTCTTCAAGTGCCGGAATGGAAGTGGGATAAAGTCGGCATGGACTTCATCACCGGGTTGCCCCGGTCGAATAAGGGTCATAACTCCATTTGGGTCATAGTCGATCATTTGACCAAGGTGGCCCATTTCATCCCCGTTAACACCACCTACGATGGCAGCCAGCTGGCCAGTCTATACATTCAGCGAGTGGTGAGTCTCCATGGAGTTCCCAAGGAGATCGTGACCGACCGCGGCACGCAATTCACCTCAAGATTCTGGAAGAAGTTTCAAGAAGCTCTCGGAACCAAACTCTCCTTCACTACAGCCTTCCACCCGCAAACGGGCGGACACACCGAGAGGGTAAACTAGATACTTGAGGACATGCTCCGCGCCTGTGTTTTGGCTCATGGTGCCAAGTGGGAAGATTGCTTGCCATTTGCTGAGTTTTCTTACAACAACAGCTACCAGTCCAGTCTTCAGATGGCCCCATTTGAAGCGTTATATGGGCGGAAGTGCCACACCCCGCTCAATTGGTCCGAAACCGGTGAAGGACTAGTTTTCGGGCCAGAAGCACTGCAAGAAGCAGGGGACAAGGTTCAGCTTGTCCTAGAGAACTTGGAGGCAGCTAAGTCAAGGCAGAAGAGCTATGCGGACCCTTGCCGCAGAGATGTGGAGTTTGTTCCCGGAGATCAGGTGTACTTGCGAGTCACGCCTCTCAAGGGGACCAAGCGTTTCCACGTCAAGGGGAAGCTAGCTCCCAGGTTCATTGGACCCTTCAAGATCACGACAAGGCGCGGGGAAGTAGCTTACCAGTTGGAGCTACCTCATGAGCTTTCGGGTGTGCACAACGTGTTTCACGTGTCACAGCTCCGGAAGTGTTTACAAGTGCCGAACCGTCCCGATCTTTACAAGGACATTGATCATCAAGCTATTGACCTTCAACCGGACCTTACCTACCGCGAGAAACCGATCCACATTTTGGATGAAGCCGAACGTTGCACCAGAAGCCGCACCATCAAGTTTTTCAAGGTTCAGTGGAGCAACCATACCGAAGTAGAAGCCACATGGGAACGTGAAGACTATCTCCGATCAGAATTTCCCGAGCTATTTAACGCTTAGCTTAGGAATCTCGGGGACGAGATTCTTATAAGAGGGATAGGTCTGTCACACCCTGTTTTTCATCACAAGTATTTTATGTTGCAAAAATCAGAGCTTGTTAAAACTTTTTCAAATAATGTTGTGAGTGCAATTTCAGCCCTTGTATGAGTGAATGCTTGCTTGCTTGATGACTCAAACCCATGAAAAACTTATTATGTTGCTCTCTTCAAAAACCCTTTTTCTTTTATATCAAGATCACCTTCATCATGTTGGGATACACTACTAGCTCATGAAGCCAAGTGGCACTTCCAACCAAAGTTGGTGATCTGATCCAAATATTATTTTAATTCATTAAAAACATTAATTGGTGATTTGAATTATTATTTTCCTATTTTATATTTATGTCTGTTTCTAAGGCCAGGAATGATATTCCCACACGGAAAATTGCTTTCCTGCCTTAGAAAATTCCGAGTAAATTTATGGAAGCTCAGAAGGACATATATTTTCCATATATAAGATTTTCAACCCTATTTTATATTAATATTATTTGAGTAAAACCCTGAAAACCATTTCTCTCTGTTTTAGCTTTTTGAGATGTTTCCAAAGGAAATGATCTCAATAAATTCCCATAAAATTACAGGAGCCCTCCCAAGACATATTAGGTGCTCACATAAAATCTCACCTTGATCCAAGGTGGGGAAGTGCACCTAATGATCCCAAAACCCTCTCTGTCCACAGTAGAGTTGGAACAACTCTACATTGCAAAGTTTCTCCAATGGAGCTGAAACTTTGCACAGGTGTTTGACACCCCAAATGAGGACTCCACACCAAATATGGGATTTGTGAGACTCTGTTTGGCCACACTTCCTTTGTAAAGGATAGTACTGGTCATTTTGAAGCATTTTCAAGTTTACAAAGCCAAACTCCAAGCACTAGTGACAAGATCTTCAATTTGAGCCGCAAGCTAGTACTGGAAACACTCGGTTCCTTGCCTCCTTTGACCAGCTCGTGCTCCCACTAACACACAACGGCTAGGCACACTCCCAACAAGACTCGGGACATGGAGGGCACGTCCAAAGGGCCCCAGAGCGCGCCAGCATGCCGTGGCATGCCAAAACCGCGCTCTGGATGCGCTACAGAGAACTTCCAGCAAGGGGACGTCGCCCCAGCCAGTTCCACGCCCCAGTAATGTCCAAACGCTCCCTCGACACCCACTCTGTGCAAAGCTACCATCAGGGGCCCCCTCTCCTCGCGCAAGAGCTCAGGCGACGCGTGCCCGCGTGCGTCCGACGCAGCTGAGCATGCACGGTCGCTGCGGCTCGACCCCACTCGCTTTCCCTCTGCGGCTGATGCACCAGGAGGTCCTAAACCACGTCCCAAACCCGTGGTTTCACAGCCAGCACCTCACTGTGCTCGCACGCGCGCCACGGTGAGTCATCGGTGTGCCCGAGTCGGCTCACCACCGCTGGCCTATAAATAGGTCCCCCCGGCACCCCAGCACCCTCCACGCAGCTTCAACTCAACCACTAGACTCCCCTAGCCGCCCAATCGAGCTCGCAGAGCCCCGGTGCTCGAGATCGACCGAGGCCCCTCCACCTCGGAGCTCCGGTCGATCTCCGGCTACACGCCGGCTCCTGCGCGGCCCGACCTCCCATTGCACTCCCCTTGACGCCAGGACCATTTCCCCAAACTTCCCCGAGCGAATCCGTGCCCCTATCCACTAGATCGACGCCAACCCGAAACCTTTCCACCACGATCACCTCGTCGCCGGCGACCCAGACCACCTCTGGTGACGTCCCGACCACGAGCAGGTAGGCGGAGGAACAAGGGACCCATTCCCGCTCCTAGTTTGGCCTGAGGGCAACTGTAGCCTCGCCGGCGTCCGTCTCCACCTCTCTGGCTGGAGGTAGGAGAAGGACCCGACAGGTGGAGCCCACCTGTTGGTGTCCTGGGGCAGCCAGCACGCGCAGCCGCTGACACTGACCCCACGGGCCCGCAGGTCAGGTTTGAACCTGGCCCACGCGCGCCTGGTGGCCGGTCTGCTGGCTGGGCCGACTGGGTCTTCCCCCTGGCCTTTTTATTTTATTTTTAACCTGCAGCTTAAATGATTTTTATAAAAATATTTAGCCAGTAGAAAAATATGATTCTTCCACCAACAATTTTCTAAAAATGTGTAGTAATTGATTCTGTAGAGTTTGACATTTATCAAAAACAGAACCTGTTTTGGTATAATAAAATGATATTAAAAGCATTTGTTTGCTCCTGTTTGCTTTTAAATAAATATGCTTAGCTAATAAAAACCATAGGAAACATTTTCCAAAATAATAAACTGAATTTATTCAAGCTTTGCAACATTTTTAAAAGCACCTTGTGATCTATTTTGGTGTGAGCTATTATTTATTTATTCCTTTCTCGACGGTAGAGTTACCGAGTGGCGGAGGATCCGGAGCGGAAGACCTCGAAGACCCCGGATACCTAGCTGACCAAGGCAAGCAGCCCTTTGACCATGACTTGAGCACATACATTGATGCATGCTAGAATAGCAAGTACTTTTCCGTTGCATGTGATCAAAGTGCCGGTTCATCATTGGTGTGATGGTGCCGAAGGCTTCATCGAAGCACTTGCATGATAGTGATGTTATACATATGGCTCCTCGGAGCACAAGCATGATGAGCTTGACCCTACCATCTATGAGGATCATGCTACTGTCATGTTGACTAGTAGAGTAGACCATTGCATTGAGCTTGACCCTACCCCTTGAGGGTCATGCTAATACCATGTTGACAAGTAAAGATAGAAGTATATTATCATGAGCATGATGATGAGTTAAATCAAGAGTTTATGAAAACCCCGTCAGGTGCCACTAATGCCCGAGGGTGATGATGAGTTGGTGATCACTTTTGGTGAAGTGATGCACCGGTGTTTTGTGTGAGTATGGTTTCGGAAATGGGATTAGATTTATGATGTGTCGACCGTCCCAACCTTACCAGTACGACCACGATACCCCTTTATGGGATGGGGCTTTGTTGATTACTCTGGTCGGTGCTAGGAAGGAGCCACATTACTAGTGGCGGGAGTGATTGTCGTCACTCTCGTGATGGGGTCGTGCCAGGTAGGACGACTATGCCATTATTATGAGTTCTAGGCACACCATTGGTCCCCGCATGGTTGATACTGTCCAGAGTGACGTACAACATGTGGGCTGGGTACCAATCGAGTGGACCTCTTTGTCTAGTATCGTCAGGGGAAAGATGATGATCGGGTACTTACCTCGGGTATATGTGATATACCGCGAGTCGTGGATGACACGGAAGTTTCCCGTTTCTCGTGGGTCCAGCGTACTACCTCTGCAGAGTGTAAACTATTCGAATAGCCGTTTCCACGGTCAAGGACAGTTGGGTGGTGCTGCTTAAACTACGTCCAGCGTTTCCGCATAAACCAAGTGTGTGTGTGTGTGAGTTCGGTGAATGGTGTTAATAACCGGAGTTACTTAAGGAATTGATATGACCAAGTTCGGTGACTTGGCATATAGGGTAAACTCGGATGGTTTAACCCTCAGCTGATACATTGAGGTTATGACAAGTCCGATGACTTGGCATATAGGGTGAACCCGGATGGTTCAACCCTTAGCAGATATGTTGATATATGTAACCTGTTCTTCAAGAGTAATTCTTTAACTTGATGCATACTCATGATCATTCCACCCAGATGAGTTACACTAAAGATGCATGATACTGTTATCCTTCACTTTCATTGTTCATATCATCGGCTGTTTGCGAGTACATTCAAAGTACTCATTGGCTTGCCACTGGTTATATTATTGACCAGACATGGAAGGACTGGAGTTTGGCGACGAGTACGCCGTCGGAGATGAACCTGCGATCTAGGACGCTTCCAAGTCAGAATGCCTGTCGGTGTAGGTTTAATGGCATGGGCACCGCTTAGCCCTTACGAGTTTCCGCTACTCGATGTATCTGTATAATTTGGCTTTAGGCCTCGCTCTTGAACCCGACCTTCTGGTTGTTTGATGTAATAGTTTTGGTACTTGGATGTAAGACTCTATTATTCAGTATCTGTGTTCATTGAACATTGATCCTTGGGGTCACTGGGCACGGCGAACTCGAATTGCTACTCGGGGTCCCCACACATTAAGTGGTGGTCCTTCCTTTTTCTGAGCCTGATCTTGGTTCTCCATGTTGTCATGAACTGCGTTCAGATGAACGTCTTGAGAACTTTCAATCATTGGACCTGTCAAGTGAGCTTCGTACTGGTTCCCTTGAGCCTTTTTGCCCTTGCCAATCGATTGCTGATACAGCGTCACCAAATGGTTAGAAGTTGTACACTTCCTTCCATGATGAGTAGTACAACCACATCTGTAGCAAGCTTTAGAGTTGCTACCCTTATCATTTTTCTTAAAATGATTCTTACAATTTTGTACTCCATTGCTATTCTGATTCTCATTGCGTCTCCACTTTCCTTTAAACTTCCTATGGTTCCTTTTGGGACCACGGGACTTCTGAGTATTCTGAGAATTAAAATGTGCTTCAGGCAGCGGTAGTGTTCCCGTTGGACGGGACATATTATTCTTATCGAGAATTTCACTGTGCTTTTCTGCCTGAAGGAGTGCATATATCAACTCAGAATGCTTCTTGTATTTCTGCTGACGATGTTGTTCAGCAAGAATCCTCATATTAGGATGGAAAGTAGGGAGTGTCTTTTCAATGAGATCCGCATCCGAAACTGCACTATTGCAGAATCTCAACTTTGAGTTGATTTGATGCACAGCAGAATTGTACGCTGCAACGGACTTAAAATCCTGGAAACGGATAAGTGCCCATTCTCTTTGC
This sequence comes from Hordeum vulgare subsp. vulgare, assembly GCF_904849725.1. Taxonomy (NCBI): domain Eukaryota; kingdom Viridiplantae; phylum Streptophyta; class Magnoliopsida; order Poales; family Poaceae; genus Hordeum; species Hordeum vulgare. The sequence continues at coordinate 370,331,002 of NC_058523.1, forward strand.
GCTTCAGGCAACATCACCGACCTTTGTTGATCATAACGCTCCTTTAAGGAGTTCCACAATGACAGAGGATTTTCCTCCATCATATACTCTTCTTTCAGAGCAGGATCAAGGTGGTGTCGAATGAAGTGCAAAGAAGCATACTTTGCCGTATCTGCGATAGCATGAGTACCTTGAGTAGGTGTGGTTATAGTGCTGATCAGATTCCTGGCCGCCAAGTTAATCTTGACATCCATGGCCCAGGTCAGATAATTTCTGCCATCAATGGCAAGCTCAACAAATTCCTTCTTGGATATGTCAGCCATATCCTGCATGAAAAATATCATGCGCCTTAATTTACACTCGTGTAAATTAATTGTGTGTAAAATAAAATGCTTGATTAAATATAAAGGTCTAGGAAAAGCCTAAACGACCCAAAATATGACTGTCTACAAAAGATAATCACCATAAAATGGCGTAGATCTTTGTTTTGTAGAACACATAGAGGTAATCACCACGAAGTGGCGTAGACACTCGTATGGCTATTTTCATGCCATAATATGTGTGCTTTCATTTTTGCTTTGAGGTAATCACTACCAAGTAGTGCATACCTTAATCTCATGGTACTTTGTACAACCTTGTGTTATTTAAAACACTTTGAAGGTAATCACCATGTGATGTAGACCCCACAGTCGTGAACAAAGCATACATTGCATTAGATGCAATCCATAAGATATGTGCAAAAACTGAAAGTAGTCATATAATTTTCAAGCATAATCAACATGTAGCAATTAAAAATTCACATATACACATGTTGACATTTCAATAAGCAGATATTACATAATACTATGTTAGAAAATACTAACAAATACATATGTACAAAGACTGAAAGCTAGAAGCTAATCAGAAAAAAAAACGAAAAAAATGGCAAGTCTGCCAACACATGCAGCCTACTACTCGTAGCAATGACACTTGCTTTTCATTTTTTTTACGTGCATGCAGGAGCAGTTGCTTGTTTGCATGTAGGAGCCGGTGCTTGTTTGCATGCAGGAGATGGTGACCTTGCATGGTGGGTGGTCCATGTGGTGGACATGCAAAGTGCTGGTGGATGGTGGATGGATAATTAACACGCATGTGGCTGTCCACGGCTGTATGCATGCGCTGGTCGGTGAAGGGATAAGGACGCATCGTTCCCATCTCCTTCTCCAGTAGCACACCGCAGCCTTTCCATCTCCTTCTCCATTAGCACACCACAGCCTTCCCATCTCCTTCTCCATTAGCACACAATACCCCCATGATGCCAGATCGAAGACTGGTTTTGTCTTCTTACATGGAGGTACGGCCTTCTCTTGGAAGTCAACAAAGCAAACCTTAGTGGCAACGTCCACCAATCATTCTGAGATAATTGCTTTCTTCAAAGCATCACGTGAATGTGTATGGCTTCGCAGAATGATGAACTTTGTCCAAAGTTCAAGTGGGATTGGTTCGGTAAAATCACCCACTATTATCTATGAAGATAATGCTGCTTGCATTGCACAAATGCAGACGGGTTATATTAAGAGCAATATTACAAAGCATGTTTCTCCTAAATTATTTTGCAAACGAAGTCATGCGATAATCTCACTGATCTATTCACTAAGTCTTTACCAAGTTCTTTATTCCATAAGTATGTAAATGGAATTGGTATGAGACGACTTCGAGACTTGCAAAATTCAGGGGGAGAAATCTCCTAGGATATAACATGTTAAGATCATGAGATCTTTTATATTGGACTCTTTTCCTTTGTGAGTTTTCCACATGGTTTCTCACGAAAGGTTTTTAATGAGGCAATATCAATGCAAGCATGGACGATATATGTCATTTTCTCCTTATTTTTTCCACTGGGTTTTAGAAGGAGTTTTTCATGGCATATTGTATGTTTTCTTCTCACTTTTTCCCACAGGGTTTTGGAGGAGAATATTTCAAAGATGATCAGTCTCAAGGACGAGCGAGGATTAGGGGGGAGTGTTAGGATTTAAACTAATTATGTTAATTAGGGAATAATCCTCCCTTGTACAGAAACGCTTCGTACGGTTCCTAGCCAACCGACGAGGCGGTTTTCCCACGACCCCCACGACTGGACGCATCCGTTCGTGGCGACGGTTCCGTGTGTATTTAATCTTCACAGATCATCAATGAAAGATATAGTTCATTCTAAACACGTTATCAGCCCGTAACACTACCGAGAGCAGAGAAAAGGCAAAACAACTCCGGCGAGAGTCGCCGGAAAAGAAGAAAGAAGGAAGGAAAGGAGAAGGTAAGAGGATGCCTCGTGGTCTCCTATCCTTCTTCCTGCACCTCGTTCGTGACGGCGGTCGACGTCGACAGAGTCGTCGCCGTCGCCATGGTGTTGGCGGACTTCGCCGCCATAACCGCCACGCCCGCGATCTTTACCGGTTCGGTGCCCGCCGGAACGGTTTCCGCCGCCGTGCACTACGTCTTAGGCATGGCGCCCATGGTCGCCACGGTGTTGGGCCTTCCGGTGCTTCGCGTGAACCGGCCATGCCGGCGGCGGCGCCGCTCCCGGCCTAGATTCTTGCCGGACCGGCTGCTCCGAACTTGTACTCGGATGAAGTAATGGAGCTTGTGGACGGAGCAATGGATGTCGATGCCGTCGAGCCAGAACTTGCAGCGCCTCCACCACCACATCCATGCCCAGTGCACGGATGGAGGCCATGCGTGACGGAGGTCGAGGAGGAGGTCGAGATCGCGCCACCGGCGCTGCCCGCGAAGCCCGCATAGCCGGACTCGCTGCGCCTTCCATCACCGACTCGGGCGCACGAGACAGTGGTCGTTGGGGCTTGTGCAACAAGCTTCGGGCTGGGGATGCACCTGCCCTCGGCGGTTGGTGCACGTGCCATGAACGCGGACACCGGCGCTTCTTCGTCGAGCGCTAGCCTCGGGCTGTGCCACCCCGCGTGGGCTGCTGCGCTCGGGGACGTCTTCGACAACTGGGCGAGTAGCTCCACTGGCCCATCGGCGCCCCGCCGCTGGCACATAGTGCCGCGCGCCGTGCTGCAGCGCAGCCGCGCGGTGAATCTCGGGCTGGCCAATGGGCACTCCAATGGAGTCGTGCCCGGGACACATCTTCCTGGCGGATCTTCTTCAGAGGAGGAGGACGCTGCGTTGGGGCCTTCTACCTCGCGCCAGTAAAGACAGTCGCCGGTGGCGGAGGTTGGTGGAGGTGGTGCTAATGGGTGCTGCAGTGTATTGTGTGCTAATGTAGAAGGAGATGGGAAGGTTGTGGTGTACTAATGGAGAAGGAGATGGAAAGGCTGCGGTGTGCTACTGGAGAAGTAGATGGGAACGACGCGTCCTTATCCCTTCACCGACTAGCTCATGCATACAGCTGTGGACAGCCACATGCGTGTTAATTATCCATCCACCATCCACCAGCACTTTGCATGTGCACCACATGGACCACCCACCACGCAAGGCCACCATCTCCTGCATGCAAACAAGCACTGGCTCCTGCATGCAAACAAGCACCGGCTCCTGCATGCAAGTAAAAAAATGAAAAGCAAGTGTCATTGCTACGAGTAGTAGGCTGCATGTGTTCACAGACTTGCCATTTTTTTCTTTTTTTCTTCTGATTAGCTTCTAGCTTTCAGTCTTTGTACATATGTATTTGTTAGTATTTTCTAACATAGTATTATGTAATATCTGCTTATTGAAATGTCAACATGTGTGTGTGTGCAATTTTTAATTGCTACATGTTGATTATGCTTGAAAATTATATGTCTACTTTCAGTTTTTGCACATATCTTATGGATTGCATCTAATGCAATCTGTGCTTTGTTCACGACTGTGGGGTCTACATCACATGGTGATTACCTTCAAAGTGTTTTAAATACACAAGGTTGTACAAAGTACCATGAGATTAAGGTATACACTACTTGGTAGTGATTACCTCAAAGCAAAAATGAAAGCACACATATTATGGCATGAAAATAGCCATACGAGTGTCTACGCCCCTTCGTGGTGATTACCTCTATGTGTTCTACAAACAAAGATCTACGCCATTTTATGGTGATTATCTTTTGTAGACATTCATATTTTGGGTCGTATAGGCTTTTCCTAGACCTTTATAGTTAATCAAGCATTTTATTTTACACACAATTAATTTACATGAATGTAAATTAATGCGCATGATATTTTTCATGCAGGATATGGCTGACATATCCAAGAAGGAATTTGCTGAGCTTGCCATTGATGGCAGAAATTATTTGACCTGGGCCATGGATGTCAAGATTAACTTGACGGCCAGGAATCTAATCAGCACTATAACCACACCTACTCAAGGTACTCGTGCTATCGCAGATACGAGAAAGTATGCTTCTTTGCACTTCATTCGACACCACCTTGATCCTGCTCTGAAAGAAGAGTATATGATGGAGGAAAATCCTCTGTCATTGTGGAACTCCTTAAAGGAGCATTATGATCAACAAAGGTCGGTGATGTTGCCTGAAGCGCAAAGATAATGGGCACTTATCCGTTTCCAGGATTTTAAGTCCGTTGCAGCGTACAATTCTGTTGTGCATCAAATCAACTCTAAGTTGAGATTCTGCAATTGTGCAGTTTCGGATGCGGATCTCATTGAAAATACACTCTCTACTTTCCATCCTAATATGAGGATTCTTGCTGAACAACATCGTCAGCAGAAATACAAGAAGCATTCTGAGTTGATATATGCACTCCTTCAGGCAGAAAATCACAGTGAAATTCTCAATAAGAATAATATGTCCCGTCCAACGGGAACACTGCCGCTGCCTGAAGCACATTTTAATTCTCAGAATAATCACAAGTCCCGTGGTCCCAAAAGGAACCATAGGAAGTTTAAAGGAAAGTGGAGACGCAATGAGAATCAGAATAGCAATGGAGTACAAAAGCGTAAGAATCATTTTAAGAAAAATGATAAGGGTAGCAACTCTCAAGCTTGCTACATATGTGGTTGTACTACTCATCATGCAAGGAAGTGTACAACTTCTAAGCATTTGGTGACACTGTATCACCAATCGATTGGCAAGGGCAGAAAGGCTCAAGGGAACCAGTATGAAGCTCACTTTACTGGTCCAATGATTGGAAGTTCTCAAGACGTTCATCTGAACGCAGTTCATGACAACATGGAGAACCAAGATCAGGCTCAGCAAAAGGAAGGACCACCACTTAATGTTGATGACATGTTGGTAGATTTCACTTCTACTAATGACATATATGGAGATATGCTTTGATCTTCCAATGATGTCATAAGTGTTGTGATGATGTCCTTAGTTATATTGTGTGTTGTAAAATAATTATGTCCTTAGACATATGGTATTGTAATAATTATGTCCTTAAACATAATGTATTATAATTTGTAAGCAGACATACATAGTATGTAATGTATGTGTTATTTCTATATGAGATTGAATAAATAATGAATTTTATTCTTTTACTCTATAGAAAACTTCGAGAAACAATCCAATGGAGGAGGAAATTTGTTTAGTGGACAGTGGTGCCTCTAACACAATTCTACGGGAGGTTAAATACTTCCAAAGTCTCAAAAAGAGTAAGGGAAGTGTTATGACAATTGGTGGTCATGACACGGTAATTGTTGGTTCTGGTCAAGCCACATTTACCCTCCCGAATGGTACAAAACTTGAAATCCGGGAGGCTTTATTGTATCCGGATTCAACTCGTACCCTGTTGAGTTTTAAGGATATCCGTATGAATGGCTACAACATTGAAACTCATGAAGACAATGCGGTTGAAAGCCTACTCATAACTCAACAAAAGGGATCCGACAAGGAAACCCTTGAGAGACTACCTGCTCTATCTTCTGGACTGTATTACACATACATCAAGCCAGAGCAACATTTGGCATACAAAATAATTTTTCAGAATCTTGAAAAGTTCAAGATATGGCATGATCGCCTGGGTCATCCTGGTGTGGGGGTGATGAGAAAAATTATTGATGGTTCAACTGCACACAACATAACGGTTGCTAATTTCCCCAAATCCTCAGATTTCGTATGCACTGCATGTGCAACTGGGAAATTAATCACAAGACCTTCATATCTGAAGATCAAGAATGAACCACTTAATTTTCTTGAACGCATTCAAGGAGATATATGTGGTCCAATTCAACCGTTATCGGGACCATTTAGATATTTTATGGTGCTCATTGATGCATCAACCAGATGGTCCAATGTGTGTTTATTATCAACAAGGAACCATGCTTTTGCAAAGCTGATCGCTCAAATCATTAAACTGAGGGCAAATCATCCTGAACACAGGATAAAATCCATCAGAATGGATAATGCTGCTGAATTTAGTTCACGAGCATTCAGTGATTACTGCCTAGCTTTAGGCATAACTGTGGAGCATTCTGTACCATATGTACACACACAAAATGGTCTTACGGAATCACTTATCAAGAGGATCAAGTTGATAGCAAGACCACTCCTACAGAACTGTAATCTTCCAACATCTTGTTAGGGACATGCGGTATTGCATGCCGCGGATTTGATACAAATTCGACCAACTCCATATCATACGGCCTCCCCGTTGCAGTTAGTACGTGGAAATCAACCAAGTATTTCCCATCTTTGAAGATTCGGTTGCGCTGTGTACATACCGATATCACCACCTCAGCGTACATCGATGGGTCCACATAGAAAAATGGGGATCTATGTGGGGTACAATTCTCCATCGATCATAAAGTACGTGGAGCCTCTAACAGGGGATTTATTTAGAGCCCGGTACGCTGATTGCATCTTTGATGAGGACAATTTTCTGGCATTAGGGGGAGAAAAGAACCACAGAGAATGCCGGAAAATAGATTGGAATGTCAAAGGCATTCATTCCTTAGATCAACATACGAATGAATCTGAACTGGAAGTTCAGAAGATTATTAATTTGCAAAATATTTCAAATAATCTGCCAGATGCATTTACTGACTATAAAGGTGTAACTAAATCCCATGTTCCCGCTATGAATGTTCCAGAGAGAGTTGAGATATCTCATAAGACCACTCAACCGCCCAAGAGGGGGAGAAAACTGGACAAAAAGGACAAGGCTTCTCAGAAGCGTCCGCGAGAAGTGAGGATCCCTCAAATAGTAAATGCAGGTCAACCGCGTGTTGATATTCAACCTCGTGTTGAAATACACCTAAAGGATGTTATGCATCCAGAACCCAGCACAACTATGCAGACAAATATTGGTGTTGGGACATCGGTACACCTTGACTCGATTGTTGTGGGAAATCACAATGAGTCAGAAGGTATTGATGAGATTTCCATCAACTATGTTGAATCAGGAGAATCATTCAACAGAAAGACTACAATTGTCGACAAATTTTTCGCCTCAAAGATTGCACATGACCTGGCATTGGATCGTGAACCTAAGTCCATGGCAGAGTGTATGAAACGCTCAGACTGGTCCAATTGGAAGGTTGCAATAGAGGACGAATTGCGCTCGCTTGCTAAGAGAGGGGTATTTACTGCAGTAATACCTACTCCTCATAATGTTTTCCCCGTGGGGGCAAAATGGGTTTTTGTTCGTAAAAGGAATGAAAACAATGAGGTGGTGAGATATAAAGCGAGGCTTGTAGCACAAGGGTTTACACAGAGACCCGGCATCTATTATGATGAAACATATTCTCCTGTGATGAGTGGAATCATGTACCGATACTTGATATCACTGGCAGTGCAAATGAATTTGTATATCCAATTGATGGATGTTGTGACTGCATATTTATATGGGTCACTTAAGAAGGATATCTATATGGAAGTTCCCGAGGGACTGAAGATTCCGGATCCAAAATCTAACCGCAACATGTATTGCGTAAAGCTACTGAAGTCGTTATACGGCTTGAAACAGTCGGGTAGAATGTGTTATAACCGACTAAGTGAGTTCCTTCTCGAAAAAGGTTACTCAAACAACAATGATTGTCCATGTGTGTTCATCACGAAATCCACTGATGGATTTTGTATAATTTCCATGTATGTTGATAACTTGAACATCATTGGGACTACACGTGAAATACATGAGGCAAGTAATCATCTCAAGGCGGAATTTGAGATGGAAGATTTGGGTAAAACCAAATTTTGTCTTGGTTTGCAGCTTGAACATTTTTCTTCAGGAATACTTGTTCATCAGTCTGCATACATCCAAAAGATACTGGAAAAGTTCAATATGGATTAAGCATACCCATCAAAAACACCTATGGTCGTCAGGTCACTTGAGAGAGACAAGGACCCATTTAGGCCTAAGGGCGATGATGAAGAGATATTGGGAACCGAGTTTCCATATCTCAGTGCCATTGGTGCACTAATGTATCTAGCAAACTGCACTAGACCTGATATAGCATTTGCAGTTAATTTAATGGCTAGATACAATGCAACACGAACAAAAAGGCATTGGGTTGGTGTGAAGAATATTTTCAGATTATCTTCAAGCCACCAAAGATCTTGGTTTATTCTATCAGAAAAATCCAGAGAGAACCATGTTGGGGTATTGCGATGCTGGATACTTGTCACATCCCCATGATGCCAGATCGCAGACTCGTTTTGTCTTCTTACGCGGAGGTACGGCCTTCTCTTGGAAGTCAACAAAGCAAACCTTAGTGGCAACGTCCACAAATCATTCTGAGATAATTGCTTTGTTCGAAGCATCACGTGAATGTGTATGGCTTCGCAGAATGATGAACTTTGTCCAATGTTCAAGTGGGATTGGTTCGGTAAAATCGCCCACTATTATCTACGAAGATAATGCTGCTTGCATTGCACAAATGCAAACGGGTTATATTAAGAGCAATATTACAAAGCATATTTCTCCTGAATTATTTTATCCCCATGATCTGCAAAAGAAGGGGGAGATAAGTATTTTGCAAACGAAGTCATGCAATAATCTCGCTGATCTATTTACTAAGTCTTTACCAAGTTGTTTATTCCATGAGTATGTAAATGGAATTGGTATGAGACGACTTCGAGACTTGCAAAATTCAGGGGGAGAAATCTCCTAGGATATAACCTGTTAAGATCATGAGATCTTTTATATTGCACTCTTTTCCTTTGTGAGTTTTCCACATGGTTTCTCACGAAAGGTTTTTAATGAGGCAATATCAATGCAAGCATGGACGATATATGTCATTTTCTCCTTATTTTTTCCACTGGGTTTTAGAAGGAGTTTTTCATGCCATATTTTATGTTTTCTTCTCAATTTTCCCACAGGGTTTTGGAGGAGAATATTTCAAAGATGATCGGTCTCAAGGACAAGCGAGGATTAGGGGGAGTGTTAGGATTTAAACTAATTATGTTAATTAGGGAATAATCCCCCTTGTATAGAAACGCTTCGTGCGGTTCCTAGCCAACCAACGCGGCGGTTTTCCCAGGACCCCCACGACTGGACGCATCCGTTCGTGGCGACGGTTCCGTGTGTATTTAATCTTCACAGATCATCAATGAAAGAGATAGTACATTATAAACAACCCATGATCTTCTTTGCCATGGGTGGCCTTCGGTGCCGAGAGCGCCGTTGAGAGACATTTCCTCTCTTGTGGCCATCGTCAACGCCGACGCCGAAGTTCGCCGCAAAAGTCTGCGTTCCTGCGTCCCTTGGTCGCCATTGTTTGAGCGTGAACATCCAGAGTTGCTGCCTCGAACGTCAGTGACGACGAAGTTTCGCTGGCCCATTCACTCTCTGCGGAGAGACGTGCGTGATAACGTATTGTAAAATGAATGATGAATATCCATATGCCCTTCGGGACTACCTTAGGGAGAGATATATTGTCATAAGCATTACATGAATGATTATTCATTTGTGTTCAAGACTTGAAGTCCGTTGATGCTTATAATTCTGTTGTCTATAAATCAACACTAAGTTGAGATTATGTGATAAGGAAGTCACAGATCTTGATCTGATTATATGTCCTTACTGCACTTTACATTCTCCCATGATGGTAAAAGAATACCATATTCATTTCGGGGTGAAAAATATGATGACCTTCTTGTGAAGATCATGTGGTACACCCCAATGGGTGCAATATCATTACCTTAAATTTGTGTTAGTACTTTCAGTACTAAACAAATATGTGGTTAGAGAACCACCAGGAATTGAAAGTAAAGTGGAAAAAGAGACAAGCAGAAATGGAGTGTATATCTCACAAAGGAATGTGTCATTTAAATAAATGATAACAATGACAACTCCCAAGTTTTTCAAAGAGGTGGTTGTACGAAATATCGTACTAATGAATACCAAACTAGCATATTTTGGGTTGAATCATGTCACCGACCCATTGGAAAAGGCAAATGAGTTAAATGGGAGAAGTTTGAAGTTCTACTTCAAATGGACAACCAGAAAATATTCTGGTGGAGTAGAAGGAGAATGCACTCCTCTGCATTGATGATATGCTTGTGGAATGACATTCCCAAGATAATTTGGGGATCTTATGTAGTCTCCTAGTTATCCTAATATATCATTAGCCTATAATTGTACTATTACAGGTGGTATAATTTGCAATATCTTGTCCACGGGACATGATAGTTGTGAGGAACTGAGTGTATGAAGATTTCATACATAATATTGTTGAGTACACAATAATTTTTCCTCCTTTACCTGTCTGGTATGAGGACTATTAGAAAAATTATTGATAATTCTGTTGGCCACAACAAAGTTGCAATATTCCTAACAATCGAAAGATTTATGTGCACTACATGTGCCATAGAGGAATTAATTTTAAGGCACTCTCACCTTAAAATTTGAATGCGACACTCATTATTCTTGAACGGATTCAAGACTGATGCAAAATATTCAACCATTGGCTGGGTTATTTTGGTACTTCATGGTATTCATAGACACATCTAGAAGATGGCCTTAGGTGTGTATCATCCACACAAAACCATGTGTTTACTGAATTAAGTGCTCAAATTGACGAATTTGGAGCATATGCATGTGATAATTCCATCGGAATGGAAATATCGTTGAATTTGATTCACGAGAAATTCATGGTCATATTCAGTACGTCGTGTACCTACCCAGAATGGTGTGGCTAGATCTCTTGTAAAAAAAAGTCAAGTTGCATGGCCATTGCTACAGAATTGTGATGATCCAACATTTTGTTGTTGGTAACATGCGGACTCACACGCCGCCTATTTGGTCTAAATGAGATCAAATGCATTTAATACCGTATCCCCTTGCGGTCTGCTCGTGGAAATCAGTGAAGTATTTCCCATCTGCGATAATTCGGTTGCACACCGATATCACCACCCCAGCGTACATTACAGCCTTCTCATATATTTGGGATCTATGTGAGGAATAACTGTGGTATGATTGTTAATCCGTCAAATACCTTAACCCTAGCCAGGGAGTTATTTGCAGCTCGTACGCTGATTGCTTTTGCAATGAGGACTTTTTCTGGCATTAGGGGGAGAAATGTACCACAGAGAATGCCAGGAAATGCAAAAGAAATGGCATAGACATTTTGTCCACGTACTTGAGAATCTGAACTAGAGATTTAGATTATGAGAATTTGCAACATATTGCAAATAATCTGCCATATACATTTACTGATGGAAAATGTGTCAATGAATTTTCGTACCAGAACGAGTGGAGGTACCTAATAACCACTCGTATCCCCAGATGAGAGCAAGAGGGGGAGAATTCTGGTCACATGGGATTAAGTTCTCATATGTTTCCGCGGAAATAGAGGAAATGGTCTCCTCAATTAGTAAATGTGATTCAACCTTGCGTTGAATGACACCTCATGGATGCACGTCATCCATCGCCCAGCACCGATGTGCACCCGTTTTTTTATGGTGCTGGGACATCGAAACACCTTGACTCCGTTGTTGTGGGAAATCATAAGGAGTTAAGAGGCATAAAGAGAATTCCACAAATGATATCGATTCAAGAAAATCGTATATTGAAAGTCTACATATGTCGACATAAATTTCTTCTTGAGAATTGCAGAAATCCTTTTGGGCCCTGAACCAAAATCCATGGAAAGTGTTGTTGACACTTATATTGGTTCAAATGAAAGGAAGCAATTAAGAAGAGTAACACTCGCTCATCAAAAGAGAGGTGTTTAATATAGTAAAACCTGCTCCTCATAAGTATGTTCCGTAGTGAAGAGAAGTGATTTTTCGTTCAGAAACGAAATAGATGAGGTGGTGAGAAAGCAAGGCTTGTAGCACATGGGTTTACGCAGAGACCCGACATCAATTATGATGTAGCATACCTTCTCGGAATGAGTGGAATTATGTTTCGATACTGAATTGGCAGTACAAATCCATACAGTTGATGTATGTAATGGCTACATACTCACATGGATCATTCGGTTTGGATATATATATTGAAGTCATGAAATGGCTTAAAATTCCGATTCCAATGATAAGTCGCCACATGTGTGAAGCTTCAGAAGTCATCCTATGACTTTGAAGATGTCGGAGAGTTGTGTGGTACAATCGACTAAGTGAGTTACTCCTTGACAAAGATTACTCTAATACTGATGATTGTTGATTTGTATTCATGAAGATATCATGAATTGGATTTACATCTTATTATTGATGTGGATGACTTTATCATCAATGTCTATACAAGACATATTAAATACACACAATCATTTTGAGACGGATATTTGGGTCAACCCAAATGATGCTAAGTTTATAGCTTTAGCAAAATCCCTCGGGAATAAATGTATGTGAGTCTTCATATATCTAGAAATACTGAAAAAGTTCAATATGGATATATCTTACCAGAGACACATATGGTCATATTATACCTGGCATCGGATACGAGCCCATTCAAACAAAGGGGAGATAGTAAAGTGATAATGGACATGAAGTTCCGTATCTGAGTACCATTGGATCACTCATATAAATTGCAAAGTAAGTCAGGCCTGACACTATATTTGTTGGCAATCTATTGAGAGTGCATCCCCAGTAAAAGGTATAATGGTTGGTGTAAGGAATATCTTGAGATATGTCCAAGACACAAAAGGTCTTGATTAATTCCATTGAGAAAGTCAAGATGGTACCATGGTGTGATATCCTGATAGTGGTTAATAAGTTGATCCCAACAATGCCATATCAAAGACTAGATTTAATGGAAGAGTATTCTGTAGAAGCCTTCAGAATAGACTCTAAACGAGTCCTTCCTATAATCATTCTGCCAGAACTATGTTCGAAGCATGACAAGATATACATGTCTTCGCACAATTACTGGTCACATGTGAGATCATGTGGAGATTCTTTGGAATCAAAGATCATTATCTACCAAGATAATGTCACTTGTATTTCTTATGGGTTATATTTATCCTCGTGGATTACAGAAATGTAAGAGGATAATCTGCAAACAAATTATTGTGAGGTTTACAATGTCTCTACCAACGTTTATATTCCAGAATCGCATTCGTGGAATTGGTATGAGATAACATTGATGTTTGCGAAAATTCAGGGGGAGTAAAATCCCAAGTTATAACCTGGTTGTGACCTTCAGATCATTCATATTGTACTCCTTTTCCCTTTATGAGTTTTTCAAGATGGTTTCTCATATAAGGTTTTTAATGAGACAGTATAAATACAAGTGTGGATGTATGCCATACTGGTTTCTCCTTATATTTTTCCCACTCGGTTTTAAAGGAGTTTTCGATGGCATATTATTATAAGGTTTCTCCTCAGTTTTAACCACAGGGTTTTTGGAGGAGTTTTCAGTTTGCAATATACAGATGACGAATTGATCAAGGGGGAGTGTTGAGAAATAATACATGTGATCAATTGTATGGGAGGGATGCCTCCCAGGAGGTGTCTGTTGGGGGAAAAGGTGTCTCCCCAACACACCCCTTCATCTTGTATATAAGTGGGTCTCCCACATTGCAAAGAAACTAGTGGATTATTTGGACTCTTTATTTATCTCTTTGCATCCATTTTACAATATGTTAGGATTTAAACTAATTATATTAATTTGGGAATAATCCTCCGTGGTATAGAAACGCTTCGTGCGGTTCCTAGCCAACCGACGCGGCGGTTTTCCCACGACCCCCACGACTAGACGCACATATCTTTCATTGATGATCTGTGAAGATTAAATACACAGGGAACCGTCGCCACGAACGGATGCGTCCAGTCGTGGGGGTCGTGGGAAAACCGCCGCGTCGGTTGGCTAGGAACCGCACGAAGCGTTTCTGTACAAGGGAGGATTATTCCCTAATTAACATAATTAGTTTAAATCCTAACACTACCCCTAATCCTCGCTTGTCCTTGAGACCGATCATCTTTGAAATATTCTCCTCCAAAACCCTATGGGAAAAATTGAGAAGAAAACATACAATATGCCTTGAAAAGCTCCTACTAAAACCCAGTGGGAAAAATAAGGAGAAAATGACATATATCGTCCATGCTTGCATTGATATTGCCTAATTAAAAACCTTTCGTGAGAAACCATGTGGAAAACTCACAAAGGAAAAGAGTGCAATATAAAAGATCTCATGATCTTAACAGGTTATATCCTAGGAGATTTCTCCCCCTGAATTTTGCAAGTCTCGAAGTCGTCTCATACCAATTCCATTTACATACATATGGAATAAAGAACTTGGTAAAGACTTAGTAAATAGATCAGCGAGATTATCGCGTGACTTCGTTTGCAAAATACTTATCTCCCCCTTCTCTTGCAGATCATGGGGATAAAATAATTTAGGAGAAATATGCTTTGTAATATTGCTCTTAATATAACCCATTTGCATTTGTGCAATGCAAGCAACATTATCTTCTTAGATAATAGTGGGTGATTTTACCGAACCAATCCCACTTGAACTTTGGACAAAGTTCATCATTCTGCGAAGCCATACACATTCACGTGATGCTTCGAAAAAGCAATTATCTCAGAATGATTGGTGGTCGTTTCCACTAAGGTTTGCTTTGTTGACTTCCAAGAGAAGGCCGTACCTCCATGTAAGAAGACAAAACCAGTCTGCGATCTGGCATCATGGGGATGTGACAAGTATCCAGCATCGCAATACCCCACCATGGTTCTCTCTTGATTTTTCTGATAGAATAAACCAAGATCTTTGGTGCCTTGAAGATATCTGAAAATATTCTTCACACCAACCCAATGCCTCTTTGTTGGTGATGCACTGTATCTATCCAGTAAATTAACTGCAATTGCTATATCAGGTCTAGTGCAGTTTGCTAGATACATCAGTGCACCAATGGCACTGAGATATGGAAACTCTGGTCCCAATACCTCTTCATCATCACCCTTAGGCCTAAATGGGTCCTTGTCTCTGTCAAGTGACTTGACGACCATAGGTGTTTTTGATGGGTATGCTTTATCCATATTGAAATTTTCCAGTATCTTTTGGATGTATGCAGACTGATGAACAAGTATTCCTGAAGAAAAATGTTCAAGTTGCAAACCAAGACAAAATTTGGTTTTACCCAAATCTTTCGTCTCAAATTCCGCCTTGAGATGATTACTTGCCTCATGTATTTCACGTGTAGTCCCAATGATGTTCAAGTCATCAACATACACGGAAATTATACAAAATCCATCCGTGGATTTCTTGATGAACACACATGGACAGTCATTGTTGTTTGAGTAACCCTTTTCGAGATGGAACTCACTTAGTCAGTTTATACCACATTCTACCCGACTGTTTCAAGCCGTATAACGACTTCAGTAGCTTTATGCAATACATGTTGCGATTAGCTTTTGGATCCGGAATCTTCAGTCCCTCGGGAACTTTCATATAGATATCCGTCTTAAGTGACCCATATAAATATGAAGTCACAACATCCATCAATTGGATATACAAATTCATTTGCACTGCAAGTGATATCAAGTATCGGTACATGATTCCACTCATCACCAGAGAATATGTTTCATCATAATCGATGCCGGGTCTCTGTGTAAACCCTTGTGCTACAAGCCTCGCTTTATATCTCACCACCTCATTGTTCTCATTCCTTTTACGAACTAAAACCCATTTTGCCCCCACGGGGAAAACATTATGAGGAGTAGGTATGTCGGGACCCCGATCCTAAGCCATAGGAATCCAGCCTGTAACACATCGCATCTCTTTGCGGTCTCACGCACGGTTATCCCCACGGCTGCAGCCTTACCTTTGCCGGGACCGTTTACGCCTTTTGACTCACGTATGCAATTGTGTCGCTAGCAATCCAATGACAAAGAACCCGGATCGACATGTCTATTCACAAACAAAAGTGGCAGTTCCGCACAGGGACGGGCATACATGACCCAACATAGCAGGTGTCGGTCACTAGCGAATGTAGACGAGTCGTAGCAAGTTACAAGGACTCCATTACATCGCGTGACATTTCCCCAACGGGGACAGACACAACAGCTAAGAAGGACACATGTCGGTCAAACAATGTGTCCGGAGCAGTAGCGAACTACCATGGCTCGTTGGATCACAAAGGGGCATTTCCCTGTAAGGAATGCTACTAAACCCTATGACTAGATAACCGAACCCCATACATATCAGTACGACACACGTACGCATGGCATACCGATATGCATAGATACATCGATGGCATCGCAACATAACCATAAACATACAAGCTTTAATTAAAAGGCTCGGAAGAGCCACACACATAATATTACACAGTAAGGGTCTCACGACCCATCATAGCAGTCATTCAGTTACAAGCCAGCGAAAGTGATTAAACTGTCTGAGTACAGACAGGTGAGACTAGAAGGCACATGGCCTAACTATACTACAGACCCAACCTAGGGCCAGATCGTAGCTGGGACACCAGCTACTCGTCGTCGTCGATGTCTAGGAAGAACCCTCCATTAGGGTCATTAACAACCTCTGCAACAATTATTAAACAAGCATGAGCATGGAGGTACTCAGCAAGACTTTAGGATAACTATCTACTCATGCAATGTATCAATAAGGAATTGTGGGGTTTCATGCGGAAAGCCACCATTTGACTCGTGGCTAGACAACTTGCATTTTAAAACAATTTTCGACAACTTGATTTCTCGCACACGAGTCCACTATCACCACAACAATACTCTATCGTGGAATCATTCCATCTCCATACGAAAATGCCATCCACGACACTCACACTTATGTTGACAATTTTATGAGTAGCCATTGAAGTTATCTATGAACAACATATGTCTCCAAGTAGTCCATATCTGCGGACGCGGCTATTCGAATAGATCATAACCCTGCAGGGGTGTACTTTGTCACACATGCTCTCGCCACTTATCGCCATGTGCACGTCATGCACCTTGGCAACCCTCAAGCGGAAGCCCAGCGAGGGAGTCGGCCACGACCGTTAACCACACTAGTACCTTGTCCAGGTTTATTGCCTATCTGAGAGTAACCCGCACGGAAGTCCGGCCGAGGTTTCCGCCACGGCCTCAAACGATGTGCGCAGGGTTCCCAAGCCCACCATTCGGGTGCCACTTGGTACACCGTGCCACTGCCTACCGCATCACAGCCCACCTCTCAGGTCAGCGCTATGCACGGCCTCCAGCATGACTATAAACACTAGAAACTACTTGCAACTCCTGGACCGAGTACTAAGCGATTAATAAGTCGAGAGGGTCAATTAAGTATCCCAACGTGTGGTAGTATCTAGTCTTGGATTACATACAGGGAACTCAGTTCCTAAGGACGGTTCCAATGAAACAACCCGCCATCTACTCCTACACAGCCTTTCACCGGTACCTTTACCAAATCAGGTTCAACACACAACCTTTACTTACTGAACATATTCTCACAATTCTGTTCATCTCCCAGATGACACACCATACACAACTCTAAGCATAGCATGCATAGCAGGATAAGGCACATCATGGCTCAAGCAACTACCAGGTATGCTAAGTTGCAAGGTTCAGCTATTTACTGTGACAAGGATAGGTCATGCAAAGGAAGTGGGTTCAACTAACGTGGCAAAAGCATTTGAAGCATTTGATCCTAATGCAATAAGTAAGTGCAGGAGCAAGAACATGGGATTTATCGGGATGGTCAAAATGGTTGCTTGCCTTGTTGCTCAGAGGAGGGACAATATCCGTCGGTCGGATATTCGGTGGAATCCGGAGGAGCGGAGCCTACCGAAAGAAATGACAACAATCAATAACAATCATATGCAACAAGATGATGCATGAACATGGCATGAGGATGCAAAGTGGTATACTATTATGGCTAACATTTATTAGGTTTGAAGTTGATTTGAATAAAATTCAAATATCACTTCAAATGAGGTATTCTCGGATACCATTTTAATTGATTCAACATGATGCTCAGATAAACTTGCTTTTAACATGCATGGAAATGACATGTTAGATTGCTGGTTTGTGATTTGGACAATGTTTGATCATATCATTTGAAGTGGAATTTAAATTTTTTCCAAATTCCATCTCCAAAGTATTTATAAGAGTTAACTTATTCATTAATCTATATGTTTGGGTTCAGTAACATTTTCAAACATGTTTGAAAATGACATATTCAGATTCCTTGAATTTTTCTGATACTTTTTCATATATAAATTATTTTCATTGGACTTACAGATTATTTTCTATAATTTTTGGAAGTTTTAGACATTTCTGGAATTATTTTTATATTAGAAAATCCTTTATTGCGTCACAATGATGTCTCTGGTCAACAGGGGCTGGGCCAGGTCAAACCTGACCAGTGGGGTCCACTCGTCAGTGACCAGGGGCTAATCCCCGAGTTGACCAGCCCCTAACTGGGGTTTGACCCACTCTGGCCCACTGTCATCGCCTAGGGGGTGTTAGTGGGTTAATTAGGCTGACCACGTCGGACCTCACCGGAATTTCGCCGGCGACGACCAAAACAATGGCGAGTTCTCGCCGGAGTTGATCAAACTCGCGTTACAGGCATCGGTTTTGGGCGTGGTTTAGTTCTACGGCTAGCTAGCGAAGCACCGCATCCAAAGGGGAAGGAGCTGGACCAAGTGGTCATGGAATCCACGCCGGTGACGAGGTCAGCGGCGGCTGCGGCTCGGGCATCGTCAGGAGTGGCGTTGCGGGACACTAGCGACCTGGGAGAGGGGCTCTACGACATCTACAGAGCTCCAGGAGCTCATTTCTGAGCTCGGTCTCGCAAACGGGGTACCACAACGACGACAACGACATGGCCGGCGACGAGGACCTTCGGGCTCCGGCGGCTAACGGGGTTAGAGGAGGGGAATGGCATCGGGAAGAGGGGGAATGGGAAGAGGGGCTCACGGTGGTTCTTCTGAGGATGACGGCAGGGTCGGGGAGGACCAGGAGGCGACGAATCGGCGGCGACCGGAGCTCCTGGGAGAGAGAGATCCGAGAGGGGGAGGGGAACGAGAGGAAGAGAGGAGGAGATAAGGCAGAGGGGAGGAGGAGGAGAAGAGGGCACGGGGCATCGCGCTGGCGCTCCTGGAGGCCTCCAGCGGCGAGCAGGCAGGCAGGAGGTGGCCGGGGCTGGCCGTCGTGCTCATCTTCCCCTGTGCCTACTGGCAGGAGGAGGAAGATGACCAGGGAGCCCCTCGTGGGCTGGGTCGGCGACAGATAGCGGGTATGCTTTTCTTTTCTATTATTTCTTCTATTTTGTTTCTTTTTTATTTATTGACATTGTTTTCCATTTATTTTGGCTTCACAATCCAACTATAAATAGTTTGAAAAATGTTGGGGTGTTAGTTGGGATATTTCCAATCACCCATAAAGTTTTCAGCATTTTTGAAAGCTATATATCTTTGAATTCAAATTTAAAACTTGAAACCAGTAGTCTTTTGCATTTATTTAAAATTCCAAAAGTATTAAGGAAATGGTTTCCTTCATTGCTTATTTGTTTTCAAGAGTTATCAGACAAGTTGAACTTTTCTTGAGGCCATTTTGGGTTCATTGATTTGAATAAGTTTATAATTCCTTTGAATTTGAGAAGTGGCTAGGGTTTTTGAGTTTTCCTTCACCACTTACTTTGATCTTGTTGCAATTTTCTTGGATGCAATGCAAAGAAGATATGAGCACAATGCTAAACCTTGGTTAGGGTTCCACGGATGTGACAAGGTATTACTGTAGTAAATACCCCTCTCTTAGCAAGCGAGCGCAATTCGTCCTCTATTGCAACCTTCCAGTTGGACCAGTCTGAGCATTTCATACACTCTACCATGGACTTAGGTTCACGATCCAATGCCAGGTCATCTGCAATCTTTGAGGCGAAAAATATGACGACAATTGTAGTCTTTCTGCTGAATGATTCTCCTGATTCAACATAGTTGATGGAAATGTCATCAATACCTTCTGACTCATTGTGATTTCCCACGACAATCGAGTCAAGGTGTACCGATGTCCCAACACCAATATTTGTGTGCACAGTTGTGATGGGTTCTGGATGCATAACATCCTTTAGGTGTCTTTCAACACTACGTTGAATATCAACACGCGGTTGACCTGCATTTACTATTTGAGGGATCCTCACTTCTCGCGGACGCTTCTAAGAAGCCTTGTCCTTTTTGTCCAGTTTTCTCCCCCTCTTGGGCGGTTGAGTGGTCTTATGAGATATCTCAACTCTCTCTGGAACATTCATAGCGGGAACATGGGATTTAGTTACACCTTTATAGTCAGTAAATACATCTGGCAGATTATTTGCCATATTTTGCAAATTAATAATCTTCTGAACTTCCAGTTCAGATTCATTCGTACGTGGATCTAAGGACTGAATGCCTTTGACATTCCAATCTATTTCCCAGCATTCTCTGTGGTTCTTTTCTCCCCCTAATGCCGGAAAATTGTCCTCATCGAAGATGCAATCAGCGTACCGGGCTGTAAAGAAATCCCCTGTTAGAGGCTCCATGTACTTTATGATCGACGGAGAATTGTACCCCACATAGATCCCCATTTTTCTATGTGGACCCATCGATGTACGCTGAGGTGGTGATATCGGTACGTACACATCGCAACTGAATCTTCGAAGATGGGAAATACTTGGTTGATTTCCACGTACTAACTGCAACGGGGAGGCCGTATGATATGCAGTTGGTCGAATTTGTATCAAATCCGCGGCATGCAATACCGCATGTCCCCAACAAGATGTTGGAAGATTACAGTTCTGTAGGAGTGATCTTGCTATCAACTTGATACTCTTGATAAGTGATTCCGCAAGACCATTTTGTGTGTGTACATATGGTACAGAATGCTCCACAGTTATGCCTAAAGGTAGGCAGTAATCATTGAATGCTCGTGAACTAAATTCAGCAGCATTATCCATTCTGATGGATTTTATCCTGTGTTCAGGATGATTTTCCCTCAGTTTAATGATTTGAGTGATCAGCTTTGCAAAAGCATGGTTCCTTGTTGATAATAATAACACATTGGACCATCTTGTTGATGCATCAATGAGCACCATAAAATATCTTTAAATGGTCCCGATAACGGTTGAATTGGACCACATATATCTCCTTGAATGCGTTCAAGAAAATTCAGTGGTTCATTCTTGATCTTCAGATATGAAGGTCTTGTGATTAATTTCCCAGTTGCACATGCAGTGCATACGAAATCCGAGGATTTGGGGAAATTAGCAACCGTTATGTTGTGTCCAGTTGAACCATCAAGAATTTTTATCATCATCCCCACACCACGATGACCCAGGCGATCATGCCATATCTTGAACATTTCAAGATTCTGAAAAATTATTTTGTATGCCAAATGTTTCTATGGCTTGATGTATGTGTAATACAGTCCAGAAGATAGAGCTGGCAGTCTCTCAAGGGTTTCCTTGTCGGATCCCTTTTGCTGAGTTATGAGTAGGCTTTCAACCGCATTGTCTTCATGAGTTTCAATGTGGTAGCCATTCATACGGATATCCTTAAAATTCAACAGGGTACGAGTTGAATCCGGATACAATAAAGCCTCCTCGATTTCAAGTTTTGTACCATTCGGGAGGGTAAATGTGGCTTGACCAGAACCAACAATTACAGTGTCATGACCACCAATTGTCATAACACTTCCCTTACTATTTTTGAGACTTTGGAAGTATTTAACCAACCGTAGAATTGCGTTAGAGGCACCACTTTCCACTAAACAAATTTCCTCCTCCATTGGATTGTTTGTCGAAGTTTTCTTCTCCATTCCTCCCTTCTTTCTTCTTTCCCGGCGACTCTCGCCGGAGTTATTTTGCCTTTTCTCTGCTCTCGGTAGAGTTACGGGCTGATAACGTGTTTAGAATGAACTATCTCTTTCATTGATGATCCGTGAAGATTAAATACACACGAAACCGTCGCCACGAACGGATGCGTCCAGTCGTGGGGGTCGTGGGAAAACCGCCGCGTCGGTTGGCTAGGAACCGCACGAAGCGTTTCTGTTCAAGGGAGGATTATTCCCTAATTAACATAATTAGTTTAAATCCAAACACTCCCCTAATCCTCGCTTGTCCTTGAGACTGATCATCTTTGAAATATTCTCCTCCAAAACCCTGTGGGAAAAATTCAGAAGAAAACATACAATATGCCATGAAAAATCCTTCTAAAACCCAGTGGGAAAAATAAGGAGAAAATGACATATATCGTCCATGCTTGCATTGATATTGCCTCATTAAAAACCTTTCGTGAGAAACCATGTGGAAAACTCACAAAGGAAAAGAGTGCAATATAAAAGATCTCATGATCTTAACAGGTTATATCCTAGGAGATTTCTCCCCCTGAATTTTGCAAGTCTCGAAGTCGTCTCATACCAATTCCATTTACATACTTATGGAATAAAGAACTTGGTAAAGACTTAGTAAATAGGTCAGCGACATTATCGCATGACTTCGTTTGCAAAATACTTATCTCCCCCTTCTCTTGCAGATCGTGGGGATAAAATAATTTAGGAGAAATATGCTTTGTAATATTGCTCTTAATATAACCCGTTTGCATTTGTGCAATGCAAGCAGCATTATCTTCGTAGATAATAGTGGGTGATTTTACCGAACCAATCCCACTTGAACTTTGGACAAAGTTCATCATTCTGCGAAGCCATACACATTAACGTGATGCTCCAAACAAATCAAGTATCTCAGAATGATTGGTGGATGTTGCCTCTAAGGTTTGCTTTTTTGACTTCCAAGAGAAGGCCGTACCTCCAAGTAAGAAGAAAAAACCAGTCTGCGATCTAGCATCATGGGGATGTGACAAGTATCCAGCATCGCAATACCCCAACATGGTTCTCTCTTGATTTTTCTGATAGAATAAACCAAGATCTTTGGTGCCTTGAAGATATTTGAAATTATTGTTCACACCAACCCAATGCCTTTTTGTTGGTGATGCACTGTATCTAGCCAGTAAATTAACTGCAAATGCTATATCAGGTCTAGTGCAGTTTGCTAGATACATTAGTGCACCAATGGCACTGAGATATGGAAACTCTGGTCCCAATATCTCTTCATCATCACCCTTATGCCTAAATGGGTCCTTGTCTCTGTCAAGTGACCTGACGACCATAGGTTTTCTGATGGGTATGCTTTATCCATATTGAACTTTTCCAGTATCTTTTGGATGTATGCAGGCTGATGAACAAGTATTCCTGAAGAAAAATGTTCAAGTTGCAAACCAAGACAAAATTTGGTTTTACCCAAATCTTTCATCTCAAATTCCGCCTTGAGATGATTACTTGCCTCATGTATTTCACGTGTAGTCCCAATGATGTTCAAGTCATCAACATACACGGAAATTATACAAAATCCATCCGTGGATTTCTTGATGAACACACATGGACAGTCATTGTTGTTTGAGTAACCCTTTTCCAGAAGGAACTCACTTAGTCGATTATACCACGTTCTACCCGACTGTTTCAAGCCGTATAACGACTTCAGTAGCTTTACGCAATACATGTTGTGGTTCTCTTTTGGATCCGGAATCTTCAGTCCCTCGGGAACTTTCATATAGATATTCGTCTTAAGTGACCCATATAAATATGCAGTCACAACATCCATAAATAGGATATACAAATGCATTTGCACTGCTAGTGATATCAAGTATCGGTACGTGATTCCACTCATCACAGGAGAATATGTTTCATCATAATCGATGCCGGGTCTCTGTGTAAACCCTTGTGCTACAAGCCTCGCTTTATATCTCACCACCTCATTGTTTTCGTTCCTTTTACGAACAAAAACCCATTTTGCCCCCACGGGGAAAACATTATGAGGAGTAGGTATTACTGCAGTAAATACCCCTCTCTTAGCAAGCGAGCGCAATTCATCCTCTATTGGACCCTTCCAACTGGACCAGTCTGAGCGTTTCATACACTCTGCCATGGACTTAGGTTCACGATCCAATGCCAGGTCATCTGCAATCTTTGAGGCGAAAAATATGTCAAAAATTGTAGTCTTTCTGTTGAATGATTCTCCTGATTCAACATAGTTGATGGAAATCTCATCAATACCTTCCGACTCATTGTGATTTCCCACAACAATCAAGTCAAGGTGTACCGATGTCCCAACACCAATATTTGTGTCACAGTTGGGCTGGGTTCTGGATGCATAACATCCTTTAGGTGTCTTTCAACACTAGGTTGAATATCAATACGCGGTTGACCTGCATTTACTATTTGAGGGATCCTCACTTCTCGCGGATGCTTTTGAGAAGCCTTGTCCTTTTTGTCAAGTTTTCTCCCCCTCTTGGGCGGTTGAGTGGTCTTATGAGATATCTCAACTCTCTCTGGAACATTCATAGCGGGAACAAGGGATTTAGTTACACCTTTATAGTTAGTAAATGCATCTGGCAGATTATTCGAAATATTTTGCAAATTAATAATCTTCTGAACTTCCAGTTCAGATTCATTCGTACGTGGATCTAAGGACTGAATGCCTTTGACATTCCAATCTATTTCCCGGCATTCTCTATGATTCTTTTCTCCCCCTAATGCCGGAAAATTGTCGTCATCGAAGATGCAATCAGCGTACCGGGCTGTAAATAAATCCCCTGTTGGAGGCTCCAGGTACTTTATGATCGACGAAGAATTGTACCCCACATAGATCCCCATTTTTCTATGTGGACCCATCGATGTACGCTGAGGTGGTGATATCGGTACGTACACAGCGCAACCGAATCTTCGAGGATGGGAAATACTTGGTTGATTTCCACGTACTAACTGCAACGGGGAGGCCGTATGATATGTCGTTGGTCAAATTTGTATCAAATCCATGGCATGCAATACCGCATGTCCCCAACAAGATGTTGGAAGATTACAGTTCTGTAGGAGTGGTCTTGCTATCAACTTGATCCTCTTGATAAGTGATTCCGCAAGACCATTTTGTGTGTGTACATATGGTACAGAATGCTCCACAGTTATGCCTAAAGCTAGGTAGTAATCATTGAATGCTCGTGAACTAAATTCAGCAGCATTATCCATTCTAATGGATTTTATCCTGTGTTCAGAATGATTTGGCCTCAGTTTAATGATTTGAGCAATCACCTTTGCAAAAGCATGGTTCCTTGTTGATAATAAACACACATTGGACCATCTTGTTGATGCATCAATGAGCACCATAAAATATCTAAATGGTCCCGATAACGGTTGCATTGGACCACATATATCTCCTTGAATGCTTTCAAGAAAAATAAGTGGTTCATTCTTGATCTTCAGATATGAAGGTCTTCTGATTAATTTCCCAGTTGCACATGCAGTGCATATAAAATCCGAGGATTTGGGGAAATTAGCAACCGTTATGTTGTGTCCAATTGAACCATCAATAATTTTTCTCATCATCCCCACACCAGGATGACCCAGGCGATCATGCCATATCTTGAACTTGTCAAGATTCTGAAAAATTATTTTGTATGCCAAATGTTGCTCTGGCTTGATGTATGTGTAATACAGTCCAGAAGATAGAGCAGGCAGTCTCTCAAGGGTTTCCTTGTCGGATCCCTTTTGCTGAGTTATGAGTAGGCTTTCAACCGCATTGTCTTCATGAGTTTCAATGTGGTAGCCATTCATACGGATATCCTTAAAACTCAACAGGGTACGAGTCGAATCCGGATACAATAAAGCCTCCTGGATTTCAAGTTTTGTACCATTCAGGAGGGTAAATGTGGCTTGACCGGAACCAACAATTACCGTGTCATGACCACCAATTGTCATAAGACTTCCCTTACTCTTTTTGAGACTTTGGAAGTATTTAACCTCCCGTAGAATTGTGTTAGAGGCACCACTGTCCACTAAACAAATTTCGTCCTCCATTGGATTGTTTCTCGAAGTTTTCTATAGAGTAAAAGAATAAAATTAATTATTTATTCAATCTCATATAGAAATAACACATACATTACATACTATGTATGTCTTCTTACAAATTATAATACATTATGTTTAAGGACATAATTATTACAATACCATATGTCTAAGGACATAATTATTTTACAACACACAATATAACTAAGGACATCATCACAACACTTATGACATCATTGGAAGATCAAAGCATATCTCCGTATATGTCATTACTGGAAGTAAATTTACCAACATGTCATCAACATTAAGTGGTGGTCCTTCCTTTTGCTGAGCCTGATCTTGGTTCTCCATGTTGTCATGAACTGCATTCAGATGAACGTCTTGAGAACTTTCAAGCATTGGACCAGTGAAGTGAGCTTCGTACTGGTTCCCTTGAGCCTTTTTGCCCTTACCAATCGATTGCTGATACAGCATCACCAAATGCTTAGAAGTTGTACACTTGCTTGCATGATGAGTAGTACAACCACATGTGTAGCAAGCTTGAGAGTTGCTACCCTTATCATTTTTCTTAAAATGATTCTTACTCTTTTGTACTCCATTGCCATTCTGATTCTCATTGCGTCTCCACTTTCCTTTAAACTTCCTATGGTTCCTTTTGGGACCGCAGGACTTCTAAGTATTCTGAGAATTAAAATGTGCTTCAGGCAGCGGCAGTGTTCACGTTGGACGGGACATATTATTCTTGTCGAGAATTTCACTGTGCTTTTCTGGCTGAAGGAGTGCATATATCAGCTCAGAATGCTTCTTGTATTTCTGCTGACGATGTTGTTCCGCAAGAATCCTCACATTAGGATAGAAAGTAGAGAGTGTCTTTTCAATGAGATCCGCATCCGAAACTGCACTATTGCAGAATCTCAACTTAGAGTTGATTTGATGCACAACAGAATTGTTCACTGCAACGGACTTAAAATCCCGGAAACGGATAAGTGCCCATTCTCTTTGCGCTTCAGGCAACATCAACGACCTTTGTTGATCATAACGCTCCTTTAAGGAGTTCCACAATGACAGAGGATTTTCCTCCATCATATACTCTTCTTTCAGAGCAGGATCAAGGTGGTGTCGAATGAAGTGCAAAGAAGCATACTTTGCCGTATCTGCGATAGCATGAGTACCTTGAGTAGGTGTGGTTATAGTGCTGATCAGATTCCTGGCCGCCAAGTTAATCTTGACATCCATGGCCCAGGTCAGATAATTTCTGCCATCAATGGCAAGCTCAGCAAATTCCTTCTTGGATATGTCAGCCATATCCTGCATGAAAAATATCATGCGCCTTAATTTACACTCATGTAAATTAATTGTGTGTAAAATAAAATGCTTGATTAAATATAAAGGTCTAGGAAAGGCCTAAACGACCCAAAATATGACTGTCTACAAAAGATAATCACCATAAAATGGCGTAGATCTTTGTTTTGTAGAACACATAGAGGTAATCACCACGAAGTGGCGTAGACACTCGTATGGCTATTTTCATGCCATAATATGTGTGTTTTCATTTTTGCTTTGAGGTAATCACTACCAAGTAGTGCATACCTTAATCTCATGGTACTTTGTACAACCTTGTGTTATTTAAAACACTTTGAAGGTAATCACCATGTGATGTAGACCCCACAGTCGTGAACAAAGCATACATTGCATTAGATGCAATCCATAAGATATGTGCAAAAACTGAAAGTAGTCATATAATTTTCAAGCATAATCAACATGTAGCAATTAAAAATGCACATATACACATGTTGACATTTCAATAAGCAGATATTACATAATACTATGTTAGAAAATACTAACAAATACATATGTACAAAGACTGAAAGCTAGAAGCTAATCAGAAAAAAAAAACGAAAAAAATGGCAAGTCTGCCAACACATGCAGCCTACTACTCGTAGCAATGACACTTGCTTTTCATTTTTTTTACTTGCATGCAGGAGCAGGTGCTTGTTTGCATGCAGGAGCCGGTGCTTGTTTGCATGCAGGAGATGGTGACCTTGCATGGTGGGTGGTCCATGTGGTGGACATGCAAAGTGCTGGTGGATGGTGGATGGATAATTAACACGCATGTGGCTGTCCACGGCTGTATGCATGCGCTGGTCGGTGAAGGGATAAGGACGCATCGTTCCCATCTCCTTCTCCAGTAGCACACCGCAGCCTTTCCATCTCCTTCTCCATTAGCACACCACAGCCTTCCCATATCCTTCTCCATTAGCACACAATACCCCCATGATGCCAGATCGCAGACTGGTTTTGTCTTCTTACATGGAGGTACGGCCTTCTCTTGGAAGTCAACAAAGCAAACCTTAGTGGCAACGTCCACCAACCATTCTGAGATAATTGCTTTGTTCAAAGCATCACGTGAATGTGTATGGCTTCGCAGAATGATGAACTTTGTCCAAAGTTCAAGTGGGATTGGTTCGGTAAAATCACCCACTATTATCTATGAAGATAATGCTGCTTGCATTGCACAAATGCAAACGGGTTATATTAAGAGAAATATTACAAAGCATGTTTCTCCTAAATTATTTTGCAAACGAAGTCATGCGATAATCTCGCTGATCTATTCACTAAGTCTTTACCAAGTTCTTTATTCCATAAGTATGTAAATGGAATTGGTATGAGACGACTTCGAGACTTGCAAAATTCAGGGGGAGAAATCTCCTAGGATATAACCTGTTAAGATCATGAGATCTTTTGTATTGCACTCTTTTCCTTTGTGAGTTTTCCACATGGTTTGTGACGAAAGGTTTTTAATGAGGCAATATCAATGCAAGCATGGACGATATATGTCATTTTCTCCTTATTTTTTCCACTGGGTTTTAGAAGGAGTTTTTCATGGCATATTGTATGTTTTCTTCTCAATTTTTCCCACAGGGTTTTGGAGGAGAATATTTCAAAGATGATCAGTCTCAAGGACGAGCGAGGATTAGGGGGAAGTGTTAGGATTTAAACTAATTACGTTAATTAGGGAATAATCCTCCCTTGTACGGAAACGCTTCGTACGGTTCCTAGCCAACCGACGCGGCGGTTTTCCCACAACCCCCACGACTGGACGCATCCGTTCGTGGCGAAGGTTCCATGTGTATTTAATCTTCACAGATCATCAATGAAAGATATAGTTCATTCTAAACACGTTATCAGCCCGTGACTCTACCGAGAGCAGAGAAAAGACAAAACAACTCCGGCGAGAGTCGCCGGAAAAGAAGAAAGAAGGGAGGAAAGGAGAAGGTAAGAGGATGCCTCGTGGTCTCCTATCCTTCTTCCTGCACCTCGTTCGTGACGGCGGTCGACGTCGACAGAGTCGTCTCCGTCGCCATGGTGTTGGCGGACTTCGCCGCCACAACCGCCACGCCCGCGATCTTTACCGGTTCGGTGCCCGCCGGAACGGTTTGCGCCGCCGTGCACTACGTCTTAGGCATGGCGCCCATGGTCGCCACGGTGTTGGGCCTTCCGGTTCTTCGCGTGAACCGGCCATGCCGGCGGCGGCGCCTCTCCCGGCCTGGATTCTTGCCGGGCCGGCTGCTCCGAACTTGTACGCGGACGAAGTAATGGAGCTTGTGGACGGAGCAATGGATGTCGATGCCGTCGAGCCGGAACTTGCAGCGCCTCCACCACCACATCCATGCCTAGTGCACGGATGGGGGCCATGCGTGACGGAGGTCCAGGAGGAGGTCGAGATCGCGCCACCGGCGCTGCCCGCGAAGCCCGCACAGCCGGACTCGCTGCGCCTTCCATCACCGACTCCGGCGCACGAGACAGTGGTCGTTGGGGCTTGTGCAACAAGCTTCGGGCTGGGGATGCACCTGCCCTCGGCGGTTGGTGCACGTGCCATGAACGCGGACACCGGCGCTTCTTCGTCGAGCGCTAGCCTCGGGCTGTGCCTCCCCGCGCGGGCTGCTGCGCTCGGGGACGTCTTCGACAACTGGGCGAGCAGCTCCACTGGCCCATCGGCGCCCCGCCGCTGGCACATAGTGCCGCGCGCCGTGCTGCAGCGCAGCCGCGCGGGGAATCTCGGGCTGGCCAATGGGCACTCCAATGGAGTCGTGCCCGGGACACATCTTCCTGGCGGATCTTCTTCAGAGGAGGAGGACGCTGCGTTGGGGCCTTCTACCTTGCGCCAGTAAAGACAGTCGCCGGTGGCGGAGGTTGGTGGAGGTGGTGCTAATGGGTGCTGCAGTGTATTGTGTGCTAATGGAGAAGGAGATGGGAAGGCTGTGGTGTGCTAATGGAGAAGGAGATGGAAAGGCTGCGGTGTGCTACTGGAGAAGGAGATGGGAACGATGCGTCCTTTTCCCTTCACCGACCAGCGCATGCATACAGCTGTGGACAGCCACATGCGTGTTAATTAT
Source organism: Hordeum vulgare subsp. vulgare (assembly GCF_904849725.1). Lineage (NCBI taxonomy): Eukaryota > Viridiplantae > Streptophyta > Magnoliopsida > Poales > Poaceae > Hordeum > Hordeum vulgare. The sequence goes on from NC_058523.1 coordinate 370,361,565, forward strand.
CCATCCACTATCCACCAGCACTTTGCATGTGCACCACATGGACCACCCACCACGCAAGGCCACCATCTCCTGCATACAAACAAGCACCGGCTCCTGCATGCAAGTAAAAAAAATGAAAAGCAAGTGTCATTGCTACGAGTAGTAGGCTGCATGTGTTGGTAGACTTGCCATTTTTTTCGTTTTTTTTCTGATTAGGTTCTAGCTTTCAGTCTTTGTACATATGTATTTTCTAACCTAGTATTATGTAATATCTGCTTATTGAAATGTCAACATGTGTATGTGTGCAATTTTTAATTGCTACATGTTGATTATGCTTGAAAATTATATGACTACTTTCAGTTTTTGCACATATCTTATGGATTGCATCTAATGCAATGTATGCTTTGTTCACGACTCTGGGGTCTACATCACATGGTGATTACCTTCAAAGTGTTTTAAATAACACAAGGTTGTACAAAGTACCATGAGATTAAGGTATGCACTACTTGGTAGTGATTACCTCAAAGCAAAAATGAAAGCACACATATTATGGCATGAAAATAGCCATACGAGTGTCTACGCCACTTCCTGGTGATTACCTCTATGTGTTCTACAAAACAAAGATCTACGCCATTTTATGGTGATTATCTTTTGTAGACAGTCATATTTTGGGTCGTTTAGGCTTTTCCTAGACCTTTATATTTAATCAAGCATTTTATTTTACACACAGTTAATTTACATGAGTGTAAATTAATGCGCATGATATTTTTCATGCAGGATATGGCGGACATATCCAAGAGGGAATTTGTTGAGCTTGCCATTGATGGCAGAAATTATCTAACCTGGGCCATGGATGTCAAGATTAACTTGGCGGCCAGGAATCTGATCAGCACTATAACCACACCTACTCAAGGTACTCCTGCTATCGCAGATACGGCAAAGTATGCTTCTTTGCACTTCATTCGACACCACCTTGTTCCTGCTCTGAAAGAAGAGTATATGATGGAGGAAAATCCTCTGTCATTGTGGAACTCCTTAAAGGAGCGTTATGATCAACAAAGGTCGGTGATGTTTCCTGAAGCGCAAGGAGAATGGGCACTTATCTGTTTCCAGGATTTTAAGTCCGTTGCAGCGTACAATTCTGTTGTGCATCAAATCAACTCTAAGTTGAGATTCTGCAATGGTGCAGTTTCGGATGCGGATCTCATTGAAAAGACACTCTCTACTTTCCATCCTAATATGAGGATTCTTGCTGAACAACATCGTCAGCAGAAATACAAGAAGCATTCTGAGTTGATATATGCACTCCTTCAGGCAGAAAAGCACAGTGAAATTCTCGATAAGAATAATATGTCCCGTCCAACGGGAACACTGCCGCTGCCTGAAGCACATTTTAATTCTCAGAATACTCAGAAGTCTCGTGGTCCCAAAAGGAACCATAGGAAGTTGAAAGGAAAGTGGAGACGCAATGAGAATCAGAATAGCAATGGAGTACAAAAGAGTAAGAATCATTTTAAGAAAAATGATAAGGGTAGCAACTCTCAAGCTTGCTATAGATGTGGTTGTACAAGTCATCATGCAAGGAAGTGTACAACTTCTAAGCATTTGGTGACGTTGTATCAGCAATCGATTGGCAAGGGCAAAAAGGCTCAAGGGAACGAGTACGAAGCTCACTTCACTGGTCCAATGATTGAAAGTTCTCAAGACGTTCATCTGAACGCAGTTCATGACAACATGGAGAACCAAGATCAGGCTCAGCAAAAGGAAGGACCACCACTTAATGTTGATGACATGTTGGTAGATTTCACTTCTACTAATGACATATATGGAGATATGCTTTGATCTTCCAATGATGTCATAAGTGTTGTGATGATATCCTTAGTTATATTGTGTGTTGTAAAATAATTATGTCCTCAGACATATGGTATTGTAATAATTATGTCCTTAAACATAATGTATTATAATTTGTAAGCAGACATACAGAGTATGTAATGTATGTGTTATTTCTATATGAGATTGAATAAATAATGAATTTTATTCTTTTAGTTTATAGAAAACTTCGAGAAACAATCCAATGGAGGAGGAAATTTGTTTAGTGGACAGTGGTGCCTCTAACACAATTCTACGGGAGGTTAAATACTTCCAAAGTCTCAAAAAGAGTAAGGGAAGTGTTTTGACAATTGGTGGTCATGACACGGTAATTGTTGGTTCTCCTACCCTCCCGAATGGTACAAAACTTGAAATCCAGGAGGCTTTATTGTATCCGGATTCAACTCGTACCCTGTTGAGTTTTAAGGATATCCGTAGGAATGGCTACCACATTGAAACTCATGAAGACAATGCGGTTGAAAGCCTACTCATAACTCAGCAAAAGGGATCTGACAAGGAAACTCTTGAGAGACTGCCTGCTCTATCTTCTGGACTGTATTACACATACATCAAGCCAGAGCAACATTTTGCATACAAAATAATTTTTCAGAATCTTGACAAGTTCAAGATATGGCATGATCGCTTGGGTCATCCTGGTGTGGGGATGATGAGAAAAATTATTGATGGTTCACTAGAAGTGCAAATGAATTTAGATATCCAATTGATGAATGTTGTGACTGCATATTTATATGGGTCACTTAAGACAGATATCTATATGAAAGTTCCCGAGGGACTGAAGATTCCGGATCCAAAAGCTAACCGCAACATGCATTTCGTAAAGCTACTGAAGTCGTTATACGGCTTGAAACAGTCGGGTAGAATGTGGTATAGTCGACTAAGTGAGTTCCTTCTCAAAAAGGGTTACTCAAACAACAATGATTGTCCATGTGTGTTCATCAAGAAATCCACTGATGGATTTTGTATAATTTCCGTGTATGTTGATGACTTGAACATCATTGGGACTACACGTGAAATATATGAGGCAAGTAATCATTGAATGCTCGTGAACTAAATTCAGCAGCATTATCCATTCTGATGGATTTTATCCTGTGTTCAGGATGATTTGCCCTCAGTTTAATGATTTGAGCGATCAGCTTTGCAAAAGCATGGTTCCTTGTTGATAATAAACACACATTGGACCATCTTGTTGATGCATCAAAGAGCACCATAAAATATCTAAATGGTCTTGATAACGGTTGAATTGGACCACATATATCTCCTTGAATGCGTTCAAGAAAATTAAGTGGTTCATTCTTTATCTTCATATATGAAGGTCTTGTGATTAATTTCCCAGTTGCACATGCAGTGCATACGAAATCCGAGGATTTGGGGAAATTAGCAACTGTTATGTTGTGTCCAGTTGAACCATCAATAATTTTTCTCATCATCCCCACACGAGGATGACCCAGGAGATCATGCCATATCTTGAACTTGTCAAGATTCTGAAAAATTATTTTGTATGCCAAATGTTGCTCTGGCTTGATGTATGTGTAATACAGTCCAGAAGATAGAGCAGGCAGTCTCTCAAGGGTTTCCTTGTCGGATCCCTTTTGCTGAGTTATGAGTAGGCTTTCAACCGCATTGTCTTCATGAGTTTCAATGTGGTAGCCATTCATACGGATATCCTTAAAACTCAACAGGGTACGAGTTGAATCCGGATACAATAAAGCCTCCTGGATTTCAAGTTTTGTACCATTCGGGAGGGTAAATGTGGCTTGACCAGAACCAACAATTACCGTATCATGACCACCAATTGTCATAACACTTCCCTTTCTCTTTTTAAGACTTTGGAAGTATTTAACCTCCCGTAGAATTGTGTTAGAGGCACCACTGTCCACTAAACAAATTTCCTCCTCCATTGGATTGTTTCTCGAAGTTTTCTATAGAGTAAAAGAATAAAATTCATTATTTATTCACTCTCATATAGAAATAACACATACATTACATACTATGTTTGTCTGCTTACAAATTATAATACATTATGTTTAAGGACATAATTATTACAATACCATATGTCTGAGGACATAATTATTTTACAACACACAATATAACTAAGGACATCATCACAACATTTATGACATCATTGGAAGATCAAAGCATATCCCCATATATATCATTAGCAGAAGTGAAATCTACCAACATGTCATCAACATTAAGTGGTGGTCCTTCCTTTTGCTGAGCCTGATCTTGGTTCTCCATGTTGTCATGAACTGCGTTCAGATGAACGTCTTGAGAACTTTGAATCATTGGACCAGTGAAGTGAGCTTCGTACTGGTTCCCTTGAGCCTTTTTCCCTTGCCAATCGATTGCTGATACAGCGTCACCAAATGCTTAGAAGTTGTACACTTCCTTGGATGATGAGTAGTACAACAACATCTGTAGCAAGCTTGAGAGTTGCTACCCTTATCATTTTTCTTAAAATGATTCTTACTCTTTTGTACTCCATTGTTATTCTGATTCTCATTGCGTCTCCACTTTCCTTTAAACTTCCTATGGTTCCTTTTGGGACCACGAGACTTCTGAGAATTCTGAGAATTAAAATGTGCTTCAGGCAGCGGTAGTGTTTCCGTTGGACGGGACATATTATTCTTACCGAGAATTTCACTATGCTTTTCTTCCTGAAGGAGTGCATATATCAACTCAGAATGCTTCTTGTATTTCTGGTGACGATGTTGTTCAGCAAGAATCCTCATATTAGGATGGAAAGTAGGGAGTGTCTTTTCAATGAGATCCGCATCCGAAACTGCACTATTGCAGAATCTCAACTTAGAGTTGATTTGATGCACGGCAGAATTGTACGCTGCAACGGACTTAAAATTCTGTTTGCGCTTCAGGCAACATCACCGACCTTTGTTGATCATAACACTCCTTTAAGGAGTTCCACAATGACAGAGGATTTTCCTCCATCATATACTCTTCTTTCAGAGCAGGATCAAGGTGGTGTCGAATGAAGTGCAAAGAAGCATACTTTGCCGTATCTGTGATAGCAGGAGTACCTTGAGTAGGTGTGGTTATAGTGCTGATCAGATTCCTGGCCGCCAAGTTAATCTTGACATCCATGGCCGAGGTCTGATAATTTCTGCCATCAATGGCAAGCTCAGCAAATTCCTTCTTGGATATGTCAGCCATATCCTGCATGAAAAATATCATGCGCATTAATTTACACTCATGTAAATTAATTGTGTGTAAAATAAAATGCTTGATTAAATATAAAGGTCTAGGAAAAGCCTAAACGACCCAAAATATGACTGTCTACAAAAGATAATCACCATAAAATGGCGTAGATCTTTGTTTTGTAGAATACATAGAGGTAATCTTCACGAAGTGGCGTAGACACTCGTATGGCTATTTTCATGCCATAATATGTGTGCTTTCATTTTTGCTTTGAGGTAATCACTACCAAGTAGTGCATACCTTAATCTCATGGTACTTTGTACAACCTTGTGTTATTTAAAACACTTTGAAGGTAATCACCATGTGATGTAGACCCCACAGTCGTGAACAAAGCATACATTGCATTAGATGCAATCCATAAGATATGTGCAAAAACTGAAAGTAGTCATATAATTTTCAAGCATAATCAACATGTAGCAATTAAAAATTGCACACATACACATGTTGACATTTCCATAAGCAGATATTACATAATACTATGTTAGAAAATACTAACAAATACAGATGTACAAAGACTGAAAGCTAGAAGCTAATGAGAAAAAAAAGAAAAAAATGGCAAGTCTACCAACACATGCAGCCTACTACTCGTAGCAATGACACTTGCTTTTCTTTTTTTTACTTGCATGCAGGAGCCAGTGCTTGTTTGCATGGAGGAGCCGGTGCTTGTTTGCATGGAGGAGATGTTGGCCTTGCGTGGTGGGTGGTCCATGTGGTGCACATGAAAAGTGTTGGTGGATGGTGGATGGATAATTAACACGCATGTGGCTGTCCACAGCTGTATGCATGCGCTGGTCGGTGAAGGGATAAGGACGCATCATTCCTATCTCCTTATCTAGTAGCACACCACAGCCTTTCCATCTCCTTCTCCATTAGCACACCACAGCCTTCCCATCTCCTTCTCCATTAGCACACAATACACTGCAGCACCCATTAGCGCCACCTCCACCAACCTCCGCCACCGGCGACTGTCTTTACTGGCGCGAGGCAGAAGGCCCCAACGCAGCGTCCTCCTCCTCTGAAGAAGATCCGCCAGGAAGGTGTGTCCCGGACGCGACTCCATTGGAGTTCCATTGGCCAGCCCGAGATTCACCGCGTGGCTGCGCTGCAGCATGGCGGGCGACACTATGTGCCAGCGGCGGGGCGTCGATGGGCGAGTGGAGCTGCTCGCCCAGTTGTCGAAGACGTCCCCGAGTGCAGCAGCCCAGGCAGGGAGGCGCTGCCCGAGGCTAGCGCTCGACGAAGAAGCGCCGGTGTCCGCATTTATGGCGCGTGCACCAAACGCTGAGGGCAGGTGCATCCCCAGCCCGAAGCTTGGTGCAGAAGCCCCAACGGCCACTGTCTCGTGCGCCGGAGTCGGTGATGGAAGGCGCAGCGAGTCCGACTGTGCGGGCTCCACGGGCAGCGCCGGTGGCGCGAGCTCGACCTCCTCCTGGACCTCCGTCACGCATGGCCCCCATCCGTGCACATACATCAAGTTTGTTATATATGGCAATATGTTCACAACAGAGCCCGTTAAACTTCTAAACACCTTAGTCCTGAGACCAAGATATTTTTTTTAGAATGAATATCCGTAGATGAAAGAGATAGTTCATTGTAAACACGTTTTGGAATAAGCTGATAACGTATTGTAGAATGAATGCAAAGAGAGATAAATGAAGAGTCCAAATGATCCATTAGTTTCATTGCAATGTGGGAGACCCACTTATATACAAGATGAAGGGGTGTGTTGGGGAGACACCTTTTCCCCGAACAAACACCTCCTGGGAGGCATCCCTCCCATACAATTGATCACATGTTTTGTTTCTCAACACTCCCCCTTGAACAATTCGTCATCTGTATATTACAAACTGAAAACTCCTTCAAAAACCCTGTGGGAAAAATTGAGCAGAAACCTTATAATAATATGACATCAAAAACTCCTTTAAAACCCAGTGGGAAAAATATAAGGAGAAACCAATATGGCATACATCCGCACTTGTATTTATATTGTCTCGTTAAAAACCTTATATGAGAAACCATCTTGGAAAAACTCATAAAGGGAAAAAGAGTACAATATGAATGATCTGAAGATCACTAACAGGTTATAACTTGGGATTTTACTCCCCCTGAACTTTGCAAACATCAATGTCCTCTCATACCAATTCCACGAACGTGATTCTGTAATATAAACGTTGGTAGAGAAATTGTGAATCTCACAATAATTTGTTTGCATATTATCCTCTTACATTTATTTAATTTGCGAGGATAAATATAACCCATAAGAAATACAAGTTACATCTTCTTGGTAGATAATGATAATTGATTCCAATGAATCTTCACATGATCTCACATGTGACCACTCATTCTACAAATACATGTATATCTTGTCATGCTTCAAACATAGTTATCGCAAAATGATTATAGGAAGGACTCATTTAGAGTCTATGCTGAAGGCTTCCCTTCGAATACTCTTTCATTAAATCCAGTCTTTGATATGTCATTGTTGGGATCATTGTTCCATCTTGATTTTCCCAATGGAATTAATCAAGACCTTTTGTGTCTTGGACATATCTCAAGATATTCCTTACACCAACCATTATTCCTTTTATTCGGGATGCACTCTCAATAAATTGCCAAAAAATATAGTGTCAGGCCTGGTTTACTTTGCAATTTATATGAGTGCTCCAATGGTACTCAGATACGGAACTTCATGTCCACTATCACATTACCATATCCCCTAGGTTTGAATGGGCTTGTGTCCCATGCAAGGTATAATATGACCATATGTGTCTTTGATAAGATATATCCATATTGAACTTTTTCAATATTTCTAGATATATGAAGACTGACATACATTTATTCCCGAGGTAATGTGCTCAAGCTATTAATTTAACACCATTTGGTTTGACCCAAATATCCGTCTCAAAATGATTGTGTGTATATAATATTTCATGTATAGACATTGATAATAAGATTATCCACATCAATAACATGATGTAAATCCAATTAAGGATATCTTCATGAATACACATCAACAATCATTATTGTCAGAGTAATCCTTATCAAGGAGTAACTCACTTAGTCGGTTGTACCACACAACTCTCCGACATCTTCAGAGTCATAGGATGACTTATGAAGGTTCACACATGTTGCGACTTATCATTGGATTTGCAATATTAAGCCAGTTTATGACTTCAATATATATATCCAAACTGAATGATCCATGTGAGTATGTAGCCATTACATATATCAACCGCATGGATTTGTACTGCCAATTCAGTATCGAAACATAATTCCACTCATACTGAGAAGGCATGCTACATCGTAACTTATACGGGGTCTTTGCGAAAAACCATGTGCTACAAGCCTCGCTTTCTCACCACCTCATCCATTTCGTTCCTGAACGAAAAATCACTTCTCTTCACTATGAAAGATACTTATGAGGAGCAGGTTTTGCTATGGTAAACACCTCTCTTTTGATGAGCGAGTAGTACTCTTCTTAATTGCTTCCTTTCATTTGAACCAATATAAGTGTCAACAATACTTTCCATGGATTTTGGTTCAGGGCCCAAAAGGATTTCTGCAATTCTCAAGAAGAAATTTATGTCGACATATGTAGACTTCAATATACGATTCTCATGAATCAATATCATTAGTGGAATTCTCATTATGCCTCTTAACTCCTTGTGATTTCCCAAAACAACGGAGTCAAGGTGTTTCGATGTCCCAACACCATAAAAATGTGTGCACATCTGTGCTGAGATCTAGATGACGCACATCCATCAGGTGTCATTCAACATGAGGTTGAATCACATTTACTGACCGAGGAGACCATTTCCTCTATTTCCGTGGAAACATATGAGAACTTAATCCCATGCGACCAGAATTCTTCCCTCTTGCTCCCATGTGGGGATACGAGTGTTTTTCAGGTACCTCCACTCATTCTGGTATGAAAATTCAGTGACACCTTTGTCGTCAGTAAATGTACATGGCAGATTATTTGCAATATGTTGCGAATTCTCATAATCTGAATCTCTAGTTCAGATTCTTAAGTACGTGGACAAAATGTATATGACATTTCTTTTGCATTTTCTGGCATTCTATGCGGTACATTTCTCCCCCTAATGCCATAAAATTCCTTATTGTAAAAGCAATCAGCGCACGAGCTGCAAATAACTCCCTCGGTAGGGTTAAGGTATTTGAAGGATTAATAATCATAGCATAGTTATTCCTCACATAGATCCCAAATATATGTGTAGGCCGTAATGTACGCTGGGGTGGTGATATCGGTGTGCAACCAAATTATCGCATATGGGAAATACTTCACTTATTTCCATGTACAGACCGTAAGGGAATACGGTATTAAATGCATTTGATCTCATTTAGATCAAATATGCGGCATTGTGAGATCACATGTTACCACCAACAAAATGTTGGATCATCACAATAATGTAGCAATGGCCATGCAATTTGACTCTCTTTGAAAGAGATCTGACCACACCATTGTGGGTAGGTACATGGTGTACTGAATATGATCATGGATTTCTCGTGAATCAAATTCAATGACATCTCCATTCCGATGGAATTATCCCATGCATATAATCATTTGCTCCAAATTCGTCAATTTGAGCACTTAATCCAGTAAACACATGGTTTTGTGTAGATTATACACACCTAAGACCATCTTCTAGATGTGTCTATGAATACCATGAAGTACCAAAATAACCCAGCCAATGGTTGTATATTTTGCATCATTCTTGAATCCGTTCAAGAATGATGAGTGGCGCATTCAAATTTTAAGGTGAGGGTGCCTTAAAATTAATTCCTCCATGGCACATGTAGTGCACATAAAATCTTTCGATTGTCAGGAATATTGCAATTTTGTTGTGGCCAACAGAATTATCAATAATTTTTCCAATCGTCCTCATACCAGACAGGTAAAGGAGGAAAAATTATGGTGTATGCAACAATATTGTGTATGAATGATTCATACAGTCAATTCTTCACAACTATCATGTCCCGTGGACAAGATGTTGCAAATTATACCACCTGTAGTAGTGCAATTATAGGCTAATGATATCTTGGGATAAGTAGCAGACTACATAAGATCTCTAAAATATCTTGGGATGTCATTCCACAAGCATATCATCAATGTAGAGGAGTGCATTCTCCTTCTACCGCGCCAGAATATTTTCTGGTTGTTCATTTGAAGTAGAACTTCAAACATATCCCATTTAAATCATTCACCTTCTCAAATGGGTCGGTGACATGATTCAATCCAGAACTTGATAGTTTGTAATTATTTGTACGACATGTCGTACAACCACCTCTTTGACAAACTTTGGAGTTGTCATTGTGATCATTTATTTAAATGACTCATTCCTTTGGAGATACACACTCCATTTCTGCTTGTCTTTTTTTTACTTTACTTTCAACTCCTCAGGGTTCTCTAACCACATATTGCTTAGTACTGGAAGCACTAGCACAAATTTCAGGTAATGATATAGCACCCATTAGGGTGTACCAGATGATTCCTAACAAGAAGGTCATCATATTTTTACCCTGAAAGGAAGATGGTATTTATTTTACCATCATAGGAGAATGTAAAGTGCAGTAAGGACATACAATCAGATTAAGTTCTGAGACTTCCTTATCACATATCCTCAACTTAGTGTTGATTTATAGATAACAAAATTATAAGCATCAATGGACTTGAAGTCCTTAATACAAATGAATACTCATTCGAGTGATGCTTATGAGAACACATCTCTACTTAAGGTGGTACCAAAAAGGCAAATGGATATTCATCATCCATTAAATAGTTGGTTTGAGAACCAAGACATTGCCATGTCACATAAATGCAAATTTGCACATTTCAGGCATTTATAAAATAGCCATGACATTCTCGACAGGTGGAATTTCTATGGCGACAAGGCCACGGGTCGACAAAATCATTAATGTAAATGACCCATTTTCAATAGTTACTTCCACCTTATCTCATCACATCGCATTTCCTTTCGAAAGAAGGTCCACCATATATTGCATGAAATGCTCATGCATTAATTTACCTTCAGTAAATTAAGTACAATGAAAATGCTATGGCTAAGCATAATCACTATCATGGTGATTCTTACTGACTCATAGGGTAATTAAGCCCTTCCACATGAAGATAATCACCATTATGTGGTGTAGATCTTCAAATTAAATGTAGTCATCTCATAAAGGACAAACTTTTAATTTCCATAAAACACATAGAGGTAATCAACCACCTAGTGGTGCCTCACTCTTATGGATAGTTGCAATCAATCATAGCCTTCACAACCTTATGTTATTTAAAACACATGAAGGTAATTACCACGAAGTGGCATAAACCTCTGAGTTGTGCATGAAATTTAATTCATTGCTACGACTACATCTAATAAGTTGTGTACTCATGGAAGGTAATCACCAAAATATGCAAGTATTTTGCATAATTATCTTCATAGCATAATATGTAGCATAGTCGCCACTAATGCCTTGGATTCCTCTCCTGATGGAGCATGTGACACTGTAGTCACAACCAATGACAAATGCTATGAAATTGACAAGTATTTGGAAAAACATCATGAAGGTAGGAACTAACAGTGTAGGCCTCATAATGATTATGTCATAAGTTTTGTGCCTTCACTTTGCTTTGAACACATGGAGATAATAACTATAGAGTAGTGTAGACCTCATTCTTATGGAGCTTCTCACAACCTTATGATTTAAAACACATTGAAGGTAATCACCACATGGTGGTGTAGACCTCGCCATTGTGAACGAAATTTAATTTGTTGCCACAAACGTAATCCGTAAGTTGTGTGCAAAATTGAAGGTAGCCATTATGTTGAAATGACATAATATAGACCTCACAACAACATTGTATAATCTGCGATTAAGCAGTAGGTACCATTTGTCGATTCCGTGTGACAAATGTAAATTTGACATAACCATGCAGTGTCAAACACTTCATTACCTCATGTTTTCCAAATTTGCAAGCAAGTTCCATATTCTATATGAATAATGGAATCAACATATTGCTTTGCAACAATATTACTCATGTAATACAAATAAATGCAAAAGTATTAACATACTTGTGCAACATATATGAGGACTTGGGCCTCAAACATTTTACACGATGTAAAATGATGCATAATCAACTATTATGCAATTCAACAAGACCTTGTAGTCTATCATGTATATTTGCTCTGAATGCTCGGGGCATAAAACGCAAATACCGATAACCATATGGTTAAAGTGCTGAAAACAGCAAACCAGAGGACTAAACTACAGAATATAATTGGCCTGATGGCTCAACTATAATTTGCATAAGCCTGAGGAACAAACCGCACGGTCCTATAAGCCTGATGGCTTCAATAGAAACTACGTAAAATTATACGATTTTTTTTATATAATCTCATGGCTAAACGATAGCCAAGGAGATAGACTTCTCCTTTCCCGTGCGGTTACAAATCCTGGAAGGGAATTTCCCCTAACTGTCGCCAATGGCCTAGAGACCGAGGCCATCTCGACGAATGACGCCACCTGACGGGGTACCGGCCATTTGACACCGCCGAGAGGTCGCGGCCACAAGCGCCCGTTTCTGCACCAGAGCGCATTGACTTGCACAACTAACCTCGCATGATCGCTTTGTCTTAGAGCGGTCATGTCTAGATGTAGATGCCATTGCGCTGCAATGGAGCCGAGGGTCGTGGCCGAAGGTCGCCGATGCGAATCCATCGTTATTGACGCGTACGAGTACCAAGTAGTCTGCTCATCTCGATTGCTCTGTGTCAGGCCGCCTTGATGAAGATCTTCCAGTCCTCTCTCGGAGTGGCACACACTCAATCCAAGCGATTCGTACATGCATCATAGAAGAATAGAAATTTCACAATATTGATTAGTAGATCTTAACTGTATGAGCAACTTTCTCCTAATTAATTTATTGTACATATGCATACGAGCGGATGAATCCATGTCTTTGTCGTGATTGCGTCACCGGTTCTTCTTTGTGTGTTGCACAGTTCTGCAAAGGAGCCGTGGCCGAGTGCCACCACGCCAGGGATCGATCCTAGGAAAGGCCTTATCCTGTAGCAATTAGATCAAAGTCTTTTGGTGCTTGCGTGATGGCTAGAGAAAATATGCAATTCCTAATCCCGTGCCTACGTGAGTGTTATCCATTCGTAACTGTCGCTGGCCGCATAGGGATTGTGCATGCATGAGGCTTCATTCACTTCGGTCGAGGATCGTGCAGCGCCGTGCTCCTCGTCAAGGAACTTGCCACGTCCGATGGCCGCACGCGCCATTTCTGCAACAATAATGTCGGGCCTCAGGCGTCACGTTGCCTCCGCGAATGCCTATGGAAAACTGCCATCGAGACCTATCCATTTCTAGATGGATGATTCCTGATTGAAGGAAACACAATTATTCATAGGATTATGCTAATCATAAATAGAAATATCAATTAGCTTTCTCCGGAATCGGTTTCTTTATTGAATGCAGGAGTGGCTATGCATGCACGTCTTCCTGGCATTGTGCATAGTCGTCGTGATGCCACGCTTCCCAGCAGGCCACAACACCACGGCGATCCGTGGCGAAACAATCATGCACGCATAGCCTACGGCTGCCGAAGTCTCGCCCACATATGGCCTTTCAGAGCCGCACGCAGAACCGTTGACTGCGCCATGCCTTCGTTAGTAGTCTGTCTATATTGCGCCATCGCTGCTCCGTTCTTTCGAGAGGGCCACTGCTCTTTTGCTATAGACTACGTATTGTAAAACTCTAGAGAATAGTTGGCAATACGTTATCATATGTTTTTCATTGAAAACATTTATCTCTCTGATTGCGTAAACCTTCAATGTGTTTTAAAACATAAATGTTGTGAGAAGCTCCATAAGAATGAAGGCTACACTACTCAGTAGTGATTATCTCCATGTGTTGAAAGCAAAGTGAAAGCACAAAACATATGACATAATCATTACGAGGCCTACACCGTTGGTGCCTACCTTCATGATGTTTTTCTAAATACTTGTAAATTCCATAGCATTTGTCATTGGTTGTGACTCCAGTGTCACATGCTCCATCAAGAGAGGAATCCAAGGCATTAGTGGCGACTATGCTACATATTATGCTATGAAGATAATTATGCAAAATACTTGCATATTTTGGTGATTACCTTCCACGAGTACACAACTTATGAGATGTAATCGTAGCATCAAATTAAATTTCATGCACAACTAAGAGGTTTATGCCACTTCGTGGTAATTACCTTCATGTGTTTTAAATAATAGAAGGTTTTGAAGAGGCTATGATTGATTGAAATATCCATAAGAGTGAGGCACCAACAAGTGGTTGATTAACTCTATGTGTTTTATATGAATTAAAGGTTTATGATTTATGAGGTGACTACCTTTAATTTGAAGAACTACAACATATTGTGATGATTATATTCTTGTGAAGGCTTACTCTATGAGTTAGTAAGAATCACCATGATCATGATTATACTTAGCCATAGCATTTTCACTATACTTAATTTATTGAAGGTAAATTAATGCATGAGCATTTCATGCAATATGTGGCTGACCTTTTTAAAAAGGAAATGTGATGTGATGACATATGGTGGACGTCATGATTGAACATGGGTCATGGACATTAATATTTTGTCAACATGTGGCCTTGTTGCCACTAAAACTCCACCTACAAAGAAGGTCATGGCTATTTATAAATAGGTGAAATGCCCAAATTTGCATTTATGTGACATCACAATATCTCGGTTATTAAACTGAGTATTTAAATGGATGATGAATATCCATATGCCCTTCGGGACTGGTTTTGTCTTCTTACATGGAGGTACGACCTTCTCTTGGAAGTCAACAAAGCAAACCTTAGTGGCAACGTCCACCAATCATTCTGAGATAATTGCTATGTTCGAAGCATCACGTGAATGTGTATGGCTTCGCAGAATGATGAACTTTGTCCAAAGTTCAAGTGGGATTGGTTCGGTAAAATCACCCACTATTATCTATGAAGATAATGCTGCTTGCATTGCACAGATGCAAACGGGTTATATTAAGAGCAATATTACAAAGCATATTTATCCTAAATTATTTTATCCCCATGATCTGCAAGAGAAGGGGGAGATAAGTACTTTGCAAACGACGTCATGCGATAATCTCGCTGATCTATTTACTAAGTCTTTACCAAGTTCTTTATTCCATAAGTATGTAAATGGAATTGGTATGAGACGACTTCGAGACTTGCAAAATTCAGGGGGATAAATCTCCTAGGATATAACCTGTTAAGATCATGAGATCTTTTATATTGCACTCTTTTACTTTGTGAGTTTTCCACATGGTTTCTCACGAAAGGTTTTTAATGAGGCAATATCAATGCAAGCATGGACGATATATGTAATTTTCTCCTTATTTTTCCCACTTGGCTTTAGAAGGAGTTTTTCATGGCATATTGTATGTTTTCTTCTGAATTTTTCCCACATGGTTTTGGAGGAGAATATTTCAAAGTTGATCGGTCTCAAGGACAAGCGAGGATTAGGGGGAGTGTTAGGATTTAAACTAATTATGTTAATTAAGGAATAATCCTCCCTTGTACAGAAACGCTTCGTGCGGTTCCTAGCCAACCGACGTGGCGGTTTTCCCACGACCCCCACGACTGGACGCATCCGTTCGTGGCGACGGTTCCATCTGTATTTAATCTTCACAGATCATCAATGAAAGAGATAGTTCATTCTAAACAACCCATGATCTTCTTTGCCATGGGTGGCCTTCGGTGCCGAGAGCGCCGTTGAGAGACATTTCCTCTCTTGTGGCCATCGTCAACACCGACGCCGAAGTTCGCCGCGAAAGTCTGTGTTCCTGCGTCCCTTGGTCGCCATTGTTTGAGCATGAATATCCAGAGTTGCTGCCTCGATCGTCAGTGACAATGAAGTTTCGCTGGCCCATTCGCTCTCTACAGAGAGACATGCGTGATAACGTATTGTAAAATGGATGATGAATATCCATATGCCCTTCAGGACTACCTTAGGGAGATATATATTGTCATAAGAATTACATGAATGATTATTCATTTGTGTTCAAGACTTGAAGTCCGTTGATGCTTATAATTCTGTTGTCTATAAATCAACACTAAGTTGAGATTATGTGATAAGGAAGTCTCAGATCTTGATCTGATTATATGTCCTTACTGCACTTTACATTCTCCCATGATGGTAAAAGAATACCATATTCATTTCGGGGTAAAAAATATGATGACCTTCTTGCGAAGATCATGTTGTACACCCCAATGGGTGCAATATCATTACCTTAAATTTGTGTTAGTACTTTCAGTACTAAACAAATATGTGGTTAGATAACCACCAGGAGTTGAAAGTAAAGTGGAAAAAGAGACAAGCAGAAATGGAGTGTATATCTCACAAAGGAATGTGTCATTTAAATAAATGATAACAATGACAACTCCCAAGTTTTTCAAAGAGGTGGTTGTACGAAATATCGTACTAATGATTACCAAACTACCATATTTTGGGTTGAATCATGTCACCAACCCATTGGAAAAGGCAAATGAGTTAAATGGGAGAAGTTTGAAGTTCTACTTCAAATGGACAACCGGAAAATATTCTGGTGGAGTAGAAGGAGAATGCACTCCTCTGGATTGATGATATGCTTGTGGAATGACATTCCCAAGATAATTTGGGGATCTTATGTAGTCTCCTAGTTATCCTAATATATCATTAGCCTATAATTGTACTATTACAGGTGGTATAATTTGCAATATCTTGTCCACGGGACATGATAGTTGTGAGGAACTCAGTGTATGAAGATTTCATACATAATATTGTTGCGTACACAATAATTTTTCCTCCTTTACCTGTCTGGTATGAGGACTATTAGAAATTTTTTTGATAATTCTGTTGGCCACTACAAAGTTGCAATATTCCTAACAATTGAAAGATTTATGTGCACTACATGTGCCATAGAGGAATTAATTTTAAGGCACTCTCACCTTAAAATTTGAATGCGACACTCATTATTCTTGAACGGATTCAAGAATGATGCAAAATATTCAACCATTGGCTGGGTTATTTTGGTACTTCATGGTATTCATAGACACATCTAGAAGATGGCCTTAGGTGTGTATCATCCACACAAAACCATGTGTTTACTGAATTAAGTGCTCAAATTGACTAATTTGGAGCATATGCATGTGATAATTCCATCGGAATGGAAATATCGTTGAATTTGATTCACGAGAAATTCATGGTCATATTCAGTACGTCGTGTACCTACCCAGAATGGTGTGGCTAGATCTCTTGTAAAAAAAAGTCAAGTTGCATGGCCATTGCTACAGAATTGTGATGATCCAACATTTTGTTGTTGGTAACATGCGGACTCACACGCTGCCTATTTGGTCTAACTGAGATCCTATGCATTTAGTACCGTATCCCCTTACGGTCTGTACGTGGAAATCACTGAAGTATTTCCCATCTGCGATAATTCGGTTGCACACCGATATCACCACCCCAGCGTACATTACGACCTTGTCATATATTTGGGATCTATGTGAGGAATAACTGTGGTATGATTGTTAATCTGTCAAATACCTTAACCCTAGCCAGGGAGTTATTTGCAGCTCGTACGCTGATTGCTTTTGCAATGAGGACATTTTCTGGCATTAGGGGGAGAAATGTACCACAGAGAATGCCAGGAAATGCAAAAGAAATGGCATAGACATTTTGTCCACGTACTTGAGAATCTGAACTAGAGATTTAGATTATGAGAATTCGCAACATATTGCAAATAATCTGCCATATACATTTACTGATGGAAAATGTGTCAATGAATTTTCGTACCAGAACGAGTGGAGGTACCTAATAACCACTCGTATCCCCAGATGAGAGCAAGAGGGGGAGAATTCTGGTCACATGGGATTAAGTTCTCATATGTTTCCGCGGAAATAGAGGAAATGGTCTCCTCAATCAGTAAATGTGATTCAACCTTGCGTTGAATGACACCTGATGGATGCACGTCATCCATCGCCCAGCACCGATGTGCACCCGTTTTTTTATGGTGCTGGGACATCGAAACACCTTGACTCCGTTGTTGTGGGAAATCATAAGGAGTTAAGAGGCATAACGAGAATTCCACAAATGATATCAATTCAAGAAAATCGTATATTGAAATTCTACATATGTCGACATAAATTTCTTCTTGAGAATTGCAGAAATCCTTTTGGGCCCTAAACCAAAATCCATGGAAAGTGTTGTTGACACTTATATTGGTTCAAATGAAAGGAAGCAATTAAGAAGAGTAACACTCGCTCATCAAAAGAGAGGTGTTTACCATAGTAAAACCTGCTCCTCATAAGTATCTTCCGTAGTGAAGAGAAGTGATTTTTCGTTCAGAAACGAAATAGATGAGGTGGTGAGAAAGCAAGGCTTGTAGCACATGGGTTTACGCAGAGACCCGACATCAATTATGATGTAGCATACCTTCTCGGAATGAGTGGAATTATGTTTCGATACTAAATTGGCAGTACAAATCCATACAGTTGATGTATGTAATGGCTACATACTCACATGGATCATTCGGTTTGGATATATATATTGAAGTCATGAAATGGCTTAAAATTCCGAATCCAATGATAAGTCGCCACATGTGTGAAGCTTCAGAAGTCATCCTATGACTTTGAAGATGTCGGAGAGTTGTGTGGTACAATCGACTAAGTGAGTTACTCCTTGACAAATATTACTCTAATACTGATGATTGTTGATTTGTATTCATGAAGATATCATGAATTGGATTTACATCTTATTATTGATGTGGATGACTTTATCATCAATGTCTATACAAGACATATTAAATACACACAATCATTTTGAGATGGATATTTGGGTCAACCCAAATGATGCTAAGTTTATAGCTTTAGCAAAATCCCTCGGGAATAAATGTATGTGAGTATTCATATATCTAGAAATACTGAAAAAGTTCAATATGGATATATCTTACCAGAGACACATATGGTCATATTATACCTGGCATGGGACACGAGCCCATTCAAACCAAGGGGAGATGGTAAAGTGATAATGGACATGAAGTTCTGTAACTGAGTACCATTGGATCACTCATATAAATTGCAAAGTAAGTCAGGCCTGACACTATATTTGTTGGCAATCTATTGAGAGTGCATCCCCAGTAAAAGGTATAATGGTTGGTGTAAGGAATATCTTGAGATAAGTCCAAGACACAAAAGGTCTTGATTAATTCCATTGAGAAAGTCAAGATGGTACCATGGTGTGATATCCTGATAGTGGTTAATAATTTGATCCCAACAATGCCATATCAAAGACTAGATTTAATGGAAGAGTATTCTGAAGAAGCCTTCAGAATAGACTCTAAACGAGTCCTTCCTATAATCATTCTGCCAGAACTATGTTCGAAGCATGACAAGATATACATGTCTTCGCACAATGACTGGTCACATGTGAGATCATGTGGAGATTCTTTGGAATCAAAGATCATTATCTACCAAGATAATGTCACTTGTATTGCTTATGGGTTATATTTATCCTCGTGGATTACAGAAATGTAAGAGGATAATCTGCAAACAAATTATTGTGAGGTTTACAATGTCTCTACCAACATTTATATTCCAGAATCGCATTCGTGGAATTGGTATGAGACAACATTGATGTTTGCGAAAATTCACGGGGAGTAAAATCCCAAGTTATAACCTGGATGTGACCTTCAGATCATTCATATTGTACTCCTTTTCCCTTTATGAGTTTTTCAAGATGGTTTCTCATATAAGGTTTTTAATGAGACAGTATAAATACAAGTGTGGATGTATGCCATACTGGTTTCTCCTTATATTTTTCCAACTCGGTTTTAAAGGAGTTTTCGATGGCATATTATTATAAGGTTTCTCCTCGGTTTTTCCCATAGGGTTTTTGGATGAGTTTTCAGTTTGCAATATACAGATGACGAATTGATCAAGGGGGAGTGTTGAGAAATAATACATGTGATCAATTGTATGGGAGGGATGCCTCCCAGGAGGTGTCTGTTGGGGGAAAAGGTGTCTCCCCAACACACCCCTTCATCTTGTATATAAGTGGGTCTCCCACATTGCAAAGAAACTAGTGGATTATTTGGACTCTTTATTTATCTCTTTGCATCCATTTTACAATATGTTAGGATTTAAACTAATTATGTTAATTTGGGAATAATCCTCCCTGGTACAGAAACGCTTCGTGCGGTTCCTAGCCAACCGACGCGGCGGTTTTCCCACGACCCCACGACTAGACGCATATCTCTTTCGTTGATGATCTGTGAAGATTAAATACACAGGGAACCGTCGCCACGAACGGATGCGTCCAGTCGTGGGGGTCGTGGGAAAACCGCCGCGTCGGTTGGCTAGGAACCGCACGAAGCGTTTCTGTACAAGGGAGGATTATTCCCTAATTAACATAATTAGTTTAAATCCTAACACTACCCCTAATCCTCGCTTGTCCTTGAGGCCGATCATCTTTGAAATATTCTCCTCCAAAACCCTGTGGGAAAAATTGAGAAGAAAACATACAATATGCCATGAAAAACTCCTTCTAAAACCCAGTGGGAAAAATAAGGAGAAAATGACATATATCGTCCATGCTTGCATTGATATTGCCTCATTAAAAACCTTTCGTGAGAAACCATGTGGAAAACTCACAAAGGAAAAGAGTGCAATATAAAAGATCTCATGATCTTAACAGGTTATATCCTAGGAGATTTCTCCCCTGAATTTTGCAAGTCTCGAAGTCGTCTCATACCAATTCCATTTACATACTTATGGAATAAAGAACTTGGTAAAGACTTAGTAAATAGATCAACGAGATTATCGCATGACTTCGTTTGCAAAATACTTATCTCCCCCTTCTCTTGCAGATCATGGGGATAAAATAATTTACCAGAAATATGCTTTGTAATATTGCTCTTAATATAACCCGTTTGCATTTGTGCAATGCAAGCAGCATTATCTTCGTAGATAATAGTGGGTGATTTTACCGAACCAATCCCACTTGAACTTTGGACAAAGTTCATCATTCTGCGAAGCCATACACATTCACGTGATGCTTCGAACAAAGCAATTATATCATAATGATTGGTGGACGTTGCCACTAAGGTTTGCTTTGTTGACTTCCAAGAGAAGGCCTTACCTTGATGTAAGAAGACAAAACCAGTCTGCGATCTGGCATCATGGGGATGTGACAAGTGTCATTGCTACGAGTAGTAGGCTGCATGTGTTGGCAGACTTGCCATTTTTTTTCTGATTAGCTTCTAGCTTTCAGTCTTTGTACATATGTATTTGTTAGTATTTTCTAACATAGTACTATGTAATATCTACTTATTGAAATGTCAACATGTGTATGTGTGCAACTTTTAATTGCTACATGTTGATTATGCTTGAAAATTATATGACTACTTTCAGTTTTTGCACATATCTTATGGATTGCATCTAATGCAATGTATGCTTTGTTCACGACTGTGGGGTATACATCACATGGTGATTACCTTCAAAGTGTTTTAAATAACACAAAGTTGTACAAAGTACCATGAGATTAAGGTATGCACTACTTGGTAGTGATTACCTCAAAGCAAAAATGAAAGCACACATATTATGGCATGAAAATAGCCATACGAGTGTCTACGCCCCTTCGTGGTGATTACCTCTGTGTGTTCTACAAAACAAAGATCTACGCCATTTTATGGTGATTATCTTTTGTAGACAGTCATATTTTGGGTCGTTTAGGCTTTTCCTAGACCTTTTTATTTAATCCAGCATTTTATTTTACACATAATTAATTTACATGAGTGTAAATTAATGCGCATGATATTTTTCATGCAGGATATGGCTGACTTATCCAAGAAGGAATTTGCTGAGCTTGCCATTGATGGCAGAAATTATCTGACCTAGGCCATGGATGTCAAGATTAACTTGGCGGCCAGGAATCTGATCAGCACTATTACCACACCTACTCAAGGTACTCCTGCTATCGCAGATACGGCAAAGTATGCTTCTTTGCACTTCATTCGACACCACCTTGATCCTGCTTTGAAAGAAGAGTATATGATGGAGGAAAATCCTCTGTCATTGTGGAACTCCTTAAAGGAGCATTATGATCAACAAAGGTCGGTGATGTTGCCTGAAGCGCAAAGATAATGGGCACTTATCCGTTTCCAGGATTTTAAGTCCGTTGCAGCGTACAATTCTGTTGTGCATCAAATCAACTCTAAGTTGAGATTCTGCAATTGTGCAGTTTCGGATGCGGATCTCATTGAAAATACACTCTCTACTTTCCATCCTAATATGAGGATTCTTGCTGAACAACATCGTCAGCAGAAATACAAGAAGCATTCCGAGTTGATATATGCACTCCTTCAGGCAGAAAAGCAAAGTGAAATTCTCAATAAGAATAATATGTCCCGTCCAACGGGAACACTGCCGCTGCCAGAAGCACATTTTAATTCTCAAAATAATCAGAAGTCCCGTGGTCCCAAAAGGAACCATAGGAAGTTTAAAGGAAAGTGGAGACGCAATGAGAATCAGAATAGCAATGGAGTTCAAAAGCGGAAGAATCATTTTAAGAAAAATGATAAGGGTAGCAACTCTCAAGCTTGCTACAGATGTGGTTGTACTACTCATCATGCAAGGAAGTGTACAACTTCTAAGCATTTGGTGATGCTGTATCAGCAATCGATTGGCAAGGGCAGAAAGGCTCAAGGGAACCAGTACAAAGCTCACTTTACTGGTCCAATGATTGAAAGTTCTCAAAACGGTCATCTGAACGCAGTTCATGACAACATGGAGAACCAAGATCAGGCTCAGCAAAAGGAAGGACCACCAGTTAATGTTGATGACATGTTGGTAGATTTCACTTCTACTAATCACATATATGGAGATATGCTTTGATCTTCCAATGATGTCATAAGTGTTGTGATGATGTCCTTAGTTATATTGTGTGTTGTAAAATAATTATGTCCTGAGACATATGGTATTGTAATAATTATGTCCTTAAACATAATGTATTATAATTTGTAAGCAGACATACATAGTATGTAATGTATGTGTTATTTCTATATGAGATTGAATAAATAATGAATTTTATTATTTTACTCTATAGAAAACTTCGAGATACAATCCAATGGAGGAGGAAATTTGTTTAGTGGACAGTGGTACCTCTAACACAATTCTACGGGAGGTTAAATACTTCCAAAGTCTCAAAAAGAGTAAGGGAAGTGTTATGACAATTGGTGGTCATGACACGGTAATTGTTGGTTCTGGTCAAGCCACATTTACCCTCCCGAATGGTACAAAACCTGAAATCCAGGAGGCTTTATTGTATCCGGATTCAACTCGTACCCTGTTGAGTTTTAAGGATATCCGTATGAATGGCTACCACATTGAAACTCATGAAGACAATGCGGTTGAAAGCCTACTCATAACTCAGCAAAAGGGATCCGACAAGGAAACCCTTGAGAGACTGCCTGCTCTATCTTCTGGACTGTATTACACATGCATCAAGCCAGAGCAACATTTGGCATACAAAATAATTTTTCAGAATCTTGACAAGTTCAAGAGATGGCATGATCGCCTGCGTCATCCTGGTGTGGGGATGATGAGAAAAATTATTGATGGTTCAACTGGACACAACATAACGGTTGCTAATTTCCCCAAATCCTCGGATTTCGTATGCACTGCATGTGCAACTGGGAAATTAATCACAAGACCTTCATATCTAAAGATCAAGAATGAACCACTTAATTTTCTTGAACGCATTCAAGGAGATATATGTGGTCCAATTCAACCGTTATCGGGACCATTTAGATATTTTATGGTGCTCATTGATGCATTAACAAGATGGTACAATGTGTGTTTATTATCAACAAGGAACCATGCTTTTGCAAAGCTGATCGCTCAAATCATTAAACTGAGGGCAAATCATCTTGAACACAGGATAAAATCCATCAGAATGGATAATGCTGCTGAATTTAGTTCACGAGCATTCAATGATTACTGCCTAGCTTTAGGCATAACTGTGGAGCATTCTATACCATATGTACACACACAAAATGGTCTTGCGGAATCACTTATCAAGAGGGTCAAGTTGATAGCAAGACCACTCCTACAGAACTGTAATCTTCCAACATCTTGTTGGGGACATGCGGTATTGCATGCCGCGGATTTGATACAAATTTGACCAACTGCATATCATACGGCCTCCATGTTGCAGTTAGTACGTGGAAATCAACCAAGTATTTCCCATCTTCGAAGATTCGGTTGCGCTGTGTACGTACCGATATCACCACCTTAGCGTACATCGATGGGTCCACATAGAAAAATGGGGATCTATGTGGGGTACAATTCATCGTCGATCATAAAGTACCTGGAGCCTCTAACAGGGGATTTATTTACAGCCCGGTACGCTGATTGCATCTTCGATGACGACAATTTTCCAGCATTAGGGGGAGAAAAGAACCATAGAGAATGCCGGGAAATAGATTGAAATGTCAAAGGCATTCAGTCCTTAGATCCACGTACGATTGAATCTGAACTGGAAGTTCAGAAGATTATTAATTTGCAAAATATTGCAAATAATCATCCAGATGCATTTACTGACTATAAAGGTGTAACTAAATCCCATGTTCCCGCTATGAATGTTCCAGAGAGAGTTGAGATATCTCAGAAGACCACTCAGCCGCCCAAGAGGGGGAGAAAACAGGACAAAAAGGACAAGGCTTCTCAGAAGCGTCCGCGAGAAGTGAGGATCCCTCAAATTGTAAATGCAGGTCAACCGCGTGTTGATATTCAACCTAGTGTTGAAAGACACCTAAAGGATGTTATGCATCCAGAACCCAGCACAACTGTGCACACAAATATTGTTGTTGAGACATCGGTACACCTTGACTCGATTGTTGTGGGAAATCACAATGAGTCAGAAGGTATTGATGAGATTTCCATCAACTATGTGGAATCAGGAGAATCATTCAACAGAAAGACTACAATTGTCGACATTTTTTTCGCCTCAAAGATTGCAGATGACCTGGCATTGGATCGTGAACCTAAGTCCATGGTAGAGTGTATGAAACGCTCAGACTGGTCCAATTGGAAGCTTGCAATAGAGGACGAATTGTGCTCGCTTGCTAAGAGAGGGGTATTTACTGCAGTAATACCTACTCCTCATAATGTTTTCCCCGTGGGGGCAAAATGGGTTTTTGTTTGTAAAAGGAACAAAAACAATGAGGTGGTGAGATATAAAGCGAGGCTTGTAGCACAAGGGTTTACACAGAGACCCGGCATCGATTATGATGAAACATATTCTCCTGTGATGAGTGGAATCACGTACCGATACTTTATATCACTGGCAGTGCAAATGAATTTGCATATCCAATTGATGGATGTTGTGACTGCATATTTATATGGGTCACTTAAGATGGATATCTATATGAAAGTTCCCGAGGGACTGAAGATTCCGGATCCAAAAGCTAACCGCAACAAGTATTGCGTAAAGCTACGGAAGTCGTTATACGGCTTGAAACAGTGGGGTAGAATGTGGTATAACCGACTAAGTGAGTTCCTTCTCAAAAAGGGTTACTCAAACAACAATGATTGTCCATGTGTGTTCATCAAGAAATCCACTAATGGACTTTGTATAATTTCCGTGTATGTTGATGACTTGAACATCATTGGGACTACACGTGAAATACATGAGGCAAGTAATCATCTCAAGGCGGAATTTGTGATGAAAGATTTGGGTAAAACCAAATTTTGTCTTGGTTTACAACTTGAACATTTTTCTTCAGGAATACTTGTTCATCAGTCTGCATACATCCAAAAGATACTGGAAAAGTTCAATATGGATAAAGCATACCCATCAAAAACACCTATGGTCGTCAGGTCACTTGACAGAGACAAGGACCCATTTAGGCCTAAGGGTGATGATGAAGAGATATTGGGACGAGAGTTTTCATATCTCAGTGCCATTGGTGCATTAATGTATCTATCAAACTGCACTAGACCTAATATAGCATTTGCAGTTAATTTACTGGCTAGATACAGTGCATCACCAACAAAAAGGCATTGGGTTGGTGTGAAGAATATTTTCAGATATCTTCAAGGCACCAAAGATCTTGGTTTATTCTATCAGAAAAATCAAGAGAGAACCATGGTGGGGTATTGCGAAGCTGGATACTTGTCACATCCCCATGATGCCAGATCGCAGACTGGTTTTGTCTTCTTACATGTAGGTACGGCCTTCTCTTGGAAGTCAACAAAGCAAACCTTAGTGGCAACGTCCACCAATCATTCTGAGATAATTGCTTTGTTCGAAGCATCACGTGAATGTGTATGGCTTCACAGAATGATGAACTTTGTCCAAAGTTCAAGTGGGATTGGTTCGGTAAAATCACCCACTATTATCTACGAAGATAATGTTGCTTGCATTGCACAAATGCAAACGGGTTATATTAAGAGCAATATTACAAAGCATATTTCTCCTAAATTATTTTATCCCCATGATGTGCAAGAGAAGGGGGAGATAAGTATTTTGCAAACGAAGTCATGCGGTAATCTCGCTGATCTATTTACTAAGTCTTTACCAAGTTCTTTATTCCATAAGTATGTAAATGGAATTGGTATGAGACGACTTCGAGACTTGCAAAATTCAGGGGGAGAAATCTCCTAGGATATAACCTGTTAAGATCATGATATTGCACTCTTTCCCTTTGTGAGTTTTCCACATGGTTTCTCTCGACAGGTTTTTAATGAGGCAATATCAATGCAAGCATGGACGATATATGTCATTTTCTCCTTATTTTTTCCACTTGGTTTTAGAAGGAGTTTTTCATGGCATATTGTATTTTTTCTTCTCAATTTTTCCCACAGGGTTTTGGAGGAGAATATTTCAAAGATGATGGGTCTCAAGGACAATCGAGGATTAGGGGGGGTGTTAGGATTTAAACTAATTATGTTAATTAGGGAATAATCCTCCCTTGTACAGAAACGCTTCGTGCGGTTCCTAGCCAACCGACGCGGCGGTTTTTCCACGACCCCCACGACTGGACGCATCCGTTCGTGGCGACGGTTCCGTGTGTATTTAATCTTCACAAATCATCAATGAAAGAGAGAGTTCATTCTAAGCAATACGTTATGAGCATGTAGTCTATACCAAAAGAGCAGTGGCCCTCTCGAAAGAACGGAGCAGCGATGGCGCAATATAGACAGACTACTAACGAAGGCATGGCGCGGTCAACGGTTCTACGTGCGACTCTGAAAGGCCATCTGTGGGCGAGACTTCGGCAGCCGTAGGCTACGCGTGCATGACTGTTTCGCCACGGATCGCCGTGGTGTTGTGGCCTGCTGCGAAGCGTGGCATCACGACGACTATGCACCATGTCGGGAAGACGTGCATGCATAGCCACTCCGGCGTTCAATAAAGAAACCGATTCCGGAGAAAGCTAATTGATCTTTCTATTTATGATTAGCATAATCCTATGAATAATTGTGTTTCCTTCAATCAGGAATCATCCATCTAGAAATGGATAGGTCTCGATGGCAGTTTTCCACAGGCATTCGTGGAGGCAACGTGACGCCTGAGGCCCGACATTATTGTTGCGGAAATGGCGCGTGCGGCCATCGGACGTGGCAAGTTCCTTGACGAGGAGCACGGCGCTGCGCGATCCTCGACCCGAAGTGAACGAAGCCTCATGCATGCACAATCCCTATGCGGCCAGCGACAGTTACCAATGGATAACACTCACGCAGGCACGGGATTAGGAATTGCATATTCTCTCTAGCCATCACGCAAGCACCAAAAGACTTTGATCTAATTGCTACAGGATAAGGCCTTTCCTAGGATCGATCCCTGGCGTGGTGGCACTCGGCCACGGCTCCTTTGCAGAACTGTGCGGCACACAAAGACGAACCGCTGGCGCAATCACGACAAAGACATGGATTCATCCGCTCGTATGCATATGTACAGTAAATTTATTAGGAGAAAGTTGCTCATATAGTTAAGATCTACTAATCAATATTGTGCAATTTCTATTCTTCTATGATGCATGTACGAATCGCTTGGATTTAGTGTGTGCCACTCCAAGAGAGGCCTGGAAGATCTTCATCAAGGCGGCCTGACACAGAGCAATCGAGAGCAGCAGACTACTTGGTACTCGTACGCGTCAATAACGATGGATTCGCATCGGCGACCTTCGGCCACGACCCTCGGCTCCATTGCAGCGCAATGGCGTCTACATCTAGACATGACCACTCTAAGACAAAAGCGATCATGCGAGGTTAGTTGTGCAAGTCGATGCGCTGTGGTGCAGAAACGTGCGCTCGTGGCCGCGACCTCTCGGCGGTTTCAAATGGCCGGTACCCCGTCAGGTGGCGTCATTCGTCGAGATGGCCTCGGTCTCTAGGCCATTGGCGACAGTTAGGGGAAATTCCCCACCAGGATTTGTAACCGCACGGGAAAGGAGAAGTCTGTCTCCTTGGCTATCGTTTAGCCATGAGATTATAACAAAAAAATCGTATAATTTTCCGTAGTTTCTATTTAAGCCATCAGGCTAATAGGACCGTGCGGTTTGTTCCTCAGGCTTATGCAAATTATAGTTGAGCCATCAGGCCAATTATATTCTGTAGTTTAGTCCTCTGGTTTGCTGTTTTCAGCACTTTAACCATATGGTTATCGGTATTTGCGTTTTATGCCCCGAGCATCCAAAGCAAATATACATGATAGACTACAAGGTCTTGCTGAATTGCATAATAGTTGATTATGCATCATTTTACATCGTGTTAAATGATTGTTTGAGGCCCAAGTCCTCATATATGTTGCACAAGTATGTTAATACTTTTGCATTTATTTGTATTACATGAGTAATATTGTTGCAAAGCAATATGTTGATTCCATTATTCATATAGATTATGGAACTTGCTTGCAAATTTGGAAAACATGAGGTAGTGAAGTCTTTGACACTGCATGGTTATGTCAAATTTACATTTGTCACACGGAATCGACAAATGGTACCTACTGCTTAATCGCAGATTATACAATGTTGTTGTGAGGTCTATATTATGTCATTTCGACATAATGGCTACCTTCAATTTTGCACACAACTTATGGATTACGTTTGTGGCAACAAATTAAATTTCGTTCACAACTGCGAGGTCTACACCACCACGTGGTGATTACCTTCATTGTGTTTTAATACATAAGGTTGTGAGAAGCTCCATAAGAATGAGGTCTACACTACTCTATAGTTATTATCTCCATGTGTTCAAAGCAAAGTGAAGGCACAAAACTTATGACATAATCATTATGAGGCCTACACCGTTGGTGCCTACCTTCATGATGTTTTTCCAAATACTTGTCAATTTCATAGCATTTGTCATTGGTTGTGACTACAGTGTCACATGCTCCATCAGGAGAGGAATCCAAGGCATTAGTGGCGACTATGCTACATATTATGCTATGAAGATAATTATGCAAAATACTTGCATATTTTGGTGATTACCTTCCATGAGTACACAACTTATGAGATGTAGTCGTGGCAATGAATTAAATTTCATGCACAACTCAGAGGTTTATGCCACTTCGTTGTAATTACCTTCATGTGTTTTAAATAACATAAGGTTGTGAAGGCTATGATTGATTACAACTATCCATAAGAGTGAGGCACCACTAGGTGGTTGATTACCTCTATGTGTTTTATGGAAATTAAAAGTTTGTCCTTTATGAGATGACTACATTTAATTTGAAGATCTACACCACATAATGGTGATTATCTTCATGTGGAAGGGCTTAATTACCCTATGAGTCACTAAGAATCACCATGATAGTGATTATGCTTAGACATAGCATTTTCATTGTACTTAATTTACTGAAGGTAAATTAATGCATGAGCATTTCATGCAATATATGGTGGACCTTTTTTCGAAAGGAAATGCGATGTGATGACATAAGGTGGAAGTAACTATTGAAAATGAGTCATTGACATTAATGATTTTGTCGACCCGTGGCCTTGTCGCCATAGAAATTCCACCTGCAGAGAATGTCATGGCTATTTTATAAATGCCTGAAATGTGCAAATTTGCATATGTGACATGGCAATGTCTTGGTTCTCAAACCAACTATTTAATGGATGATGAATATCGATTTGCCTTTTTGGTACCACCTTAAGGAGAGATGTGTTCTCATAAGCATCACTCGAATGAGTATTCATTTGTATTAAGGACTTCAAGTCCATTGATGCTTATAATTCTGTTGTCTATAAATCAGCACCAAGTTGAGGATATGTGATAAGGAAGTCTCAGATCTTAGTCTGATTGTATGTCCTTACTGGACTTTACATTCTCGTATGACGGTAAACGAAATACCATCTTCATTTCAGGGTAAAAATATGATGACCTTCTTGTTAAGAATCATCTGGTACACCCTAATGGGTGCCATATCATTACCTGAAATTTGTGCTAGTGCTTTCAGTACTAAGCAATATGTGATTAGAGAACCATGTGGAGTTGAAAGTAAAGTAAAAAAAAGACAAGCAGAAATGGAGTGTGTATCTCAAAAGGAATGAGTCATTTAAATAAATGATCACAATGACAACTCCAAAGTTTGTCAAAGAGGTGGTTGTATGACATGTCGTACAAATGATTACCAAACTATCAAGTTCTGGATTGAATCCTGTCACTGGCCCATTTGAGAAGGTGAATGATTTAAATGGGATATGTTTGAAGTTCTACTTCAAATGAACAACTAGAAAATATTCTCGCGCGGTAGAAGGAGAATGCACTCCTCTACATTGATGATATGCTTGTGGAATGACATCCCAAGATATTTTGGAGATCTTATGTAGTCTGCTACTTATCCCAAGATATCATTAGCCTATAATTGCACTACTACAGGTGGTATAATTTGCAACATCTTGTCCACGGGACATGATAGTTGTGAAGAATTGAGTGTATGAATCATTCATACACAATATTGTTGCGTACACCATAATTTTTCCTCCTTTACCTATCTGGTATGAGGACGATTAGAAAAATTAGTGATAATTCTGTTGGCCACAACAAAATTGCAATATTCCTGACAATCGAAAGATTTTATTTGCACTACATGTGCCATGGAGGAATTAATTTAAGACACTCTCACCTTAAAATTTGAATGTGCCACTAATCATTCTTGAACGGATTCAAGAATGATGCAAAATATACAACCATTGGCTGGGTTATTTTGGTACTTCATGGTATTCATAGACACATCTAGAAGATGGTCTTAGGTGTGTATAATCTACACAAAACCATGTGTTTACTGGATTAAGTGCTCAAATTGACGAATTTGGAGCAAATGATTATATGCATGGGATAATTCCATCGGAATGGAGATGTCATTGAATTTGATTCACGAGAAATCCATGATCATATTCAGTACACCATGTACCTACCCACAATGGTGTGGCCAGATCTCTTTCAAAGAGAGTCAAATTGCATGGCCATTGCTACATTATTGTGATGATCCAACATTTTGTTGGTGGTAACATGTGGTCTCACAATGCCGCATATTTGATCTAAATGAGATCAAATGCATTTAATACCGTATCCCCTTACGGTCTGTACATGGAAATCAGTGAAGTATTTCCCATATGCGATAATTCGGTTGCACACCGATATCACCACCCCAGCGTACATTACGGCCTTCACATATATTTGGGATCTATGTGAGGAATATATATGGTATGATTATTAATCCTTCAAATACCTTAACCCTACGGAGGGAGTTATTTGCAGCTCGTGCGCTGATTGCTTTTGCAATAAGGAATTTTCTGGCATGAGTGGGAGAAATGTACCGCATAGAATGCCAGAAAATGCAAAAGAAATGTTATAGACATTTTGTCCACATACTTAAGAATCTGAACTAGAGATTCAGATTATGAGAATTTGCAACATATTGCAAATAATCTTCCATATACATTTACTGACGACAAAGGTGTCACTGAATTTTCATACCAGAATGAGTGGAGGTACCTAATAAACACTCGTATCCCCACATGGGAGCAAGAGGGGGAGAATTCTGGTCGCATGGGATTAAGTTCTCATATGTTTCCGCAGAAATAGAGGAAATGGTCTCCTCGGTCAGTAAATGTGATTCAACCTCATGTTGAATGACACCTGATGGATGCGCGTCATATAGATCTCAGCACAGATGTGCACACATTTTTATTGTGTTGGGACATCGAAACACCTTGACTCCGTTTTTGTGGGAATCACAAGGACTTAAGAGGCATAATGAGAATTCCACTAATGATATTGATTCATGAGAATCGTATATTGAAGTCTACATATGTCGACATAAATTTCTTCTTGAGAATTGCAGAAATCCTTTTGGGCCCTGAACCAAAATCCATGGAAAGTGTTGTTGACACTTATATTGGTTCAAATGAATGGAAGAAATTAAGAAGAGTAGTACTCGCTCATCAAAAGAGAGGTGTTTACCATAGTAAAACCTGCTCCTCATAAGTATATTTGATAGTGAAGAGAAGTGATTTTTCATTCAGGAACGAAATGGATGAGGTGGTGAGAAAGCGAGGCTTGTAGCACATGGTTTTTCGCAGAGACCCCGTATCAGTTATGATGTAGCATGCCTTCTCGGTATGAGTGGAATTATGTTTCCATACTGAATTGGCAGTACAAATCCATGCGGTTGATGTATGTAATGGCTACATACTCACATGGATCATTCAGTTTGGATATATATATTGAAGTCATAAAATGGCTTCGTATTGCAAATCCAATGATAAGTCGCAACATGTGTGAACCTTCATAAGTCATCCTATGACTCTGAAGATGTCGGAGAGTTGTGTGGTACAACCGACTAAGTGACTTACTCCTTGATAAGGATTACTCTGACACTAATGATTGTTGATGTGTATTCATGAAGATATCCTTAATTGGATTTACATCATGTTATTGATGTGGATAATCTTATTATCAATGTCTATACATGAAATATTATATACACACAATCATTTTGAGACAGATATTTGGGTCAAACCAAATGGTGTTAAATTAATAGCTTGAGCATATTCCCTCGGGAATAAATGTAGGTCAGTCTTCATATATCTAGAAATATTGAAAAAGTTCAATATGGATATATCTTATCAAAGACACATATGGTCGTATTATACCTTGCATGGGACACAAGCCCATTCAAACCTAGGGGAGATGGTAATGTGATAGTGGACATGAAGTTCCATATCTGAGTACCATTGGAGCACTCATATAAATTGCAAAGTAAACCAGGCCTAACACTATATTTCTTGGCAATTTATTGAGAGTGCATCCCGAATAAATGGTATAATGGTTGGTGTAAGGAATATCTTGAGATATGTCCAAGACACAAAAGGTCTTGATTAATTCCATTGGGAAAATCAAGATGGAACCATGGTGTGATATCCTGATAGTGGCTAATAATCTGATCCCAACAATGACATATCAAAGACTGGTTTTAATGAAATAGTATTCAAAGGGAAGCCTTCAGCATAGACTCTAATCATTTTGCGATAACTATGTTTGAAGCATGACAAGATATACATGTCTTTGCAGAATGAGTGGTCACATGTGAGATCATGTGAAGATTCATTTTGAGACGGATATTTGGGTCAAACCAAATGGTGTTAAATTAATAGCTTGAGCACATTACCTCGGGAATAAATGTATGTCAGTCTTCATATATCTAGAAATATTGAAAAAGTTCAATATGGATATATCTTATCAAAGACACATATGGTCATATTATACCTTGCATGGGACACAAGCCCATTCAAACCTAGGGGATATGGTAATGTGATAGTGGACATGAAGTTCCGTATCTGAGTACCATTGGAGCACTCATATAAATTGCAAAGTAAACCAGGCCTGACACTATATTTTTTGGCAATTTATTGAGAGTGCATCCCGAATAAAAGGAATAATGGTTGGTGTAAGGAATATCTTGAGATATGTCCAAGACACAAAAGGTCTTGATTAATTCCATTGGGAAAATCAAGATGGAACAATGATCCCAACAATGACATATCAAAGACTGGATTTAATGAATGAGTATTCGAAGGGAAGCCTTCAGCATAGACTCTAAATGAGTCCTTCCTATAATCATTTTGCGATAAATATGTTTGAAGCATGACAAGATATACATGTCTTTGTAGAATGAGTGGTCACATGTGAGATCATGTGAAGATTCATTGGAATCAATTATCATTATCTACCAAGAAGATGTAACTTGTATTTCTTATGGGTTATATTTATCCTCGCAAATTAAATAAATGTAAGAGGATAATATGCAAACAAATTATTGTGAGATTCACAATTTCTCTACCAACGTTTATATTACAGAATCACGTTCGTGGAATTGGTATGAGAGGACATTGATGTTTGCAAAGTTCAGGGGGAGTAAAATCCAAAGTTATAACCTGTTAGTGATCTTCAGATCATTCATATTGTACTCTTTTCCCCTTTATGAGTTTTTCCAAGATGGTTTCTCATATAAGGTTTTTAACGAGACAATATAAATACAAGTGCGGATGTATGCCATATTGGTTTCTCCTTATATTTTTCCCACTGGGTTTTAAAGGAGTTTTCGATGTCATATTATTATAAGGTTTCTCCTCAATTTTTCCCACAGGGTTTTTGAAGGAGTTTTCAGTTTGTAATATACAGATGACGAATTGATCAAGGGGGAGTGTTGAGAAACAAAACATTTGATCAATTGTATGGGAGGGATGCCTCCCAGGAGGTGTCTGTTGGGAGAAAAGGTGTCTCCCCAACACACCCCTTCATCTTGTATATAAGTGGGTCTCCCACATTGCAATGAAACTAATGGATCATTTCGACTCCGATCATCTTTGAAATATTCTCCTCCAAAACCCTGTGGGAAAAATTGAGAAGAAAACATACAATATGCCATGAAAAACTCCTTCTAAAACCCAGTGGGAAAAATAAGGAGAAAATGACATATATCGTCCATGCTTGCATTGATATTGCCTCATTAAAAACCTTTCGTGAGAAACCATGTGGAAAACTCACAAAGGAAAAGAGTGCAATATAAAAGATGTCATGATCTTAACAGGTTATATCCTAGGAGATTTCTCCCCCTGAATTTTGCAAGTCTCGAAGTCGTCTCATATCAATTCCATTTACATACTTATGGAATAAAGAACTTGGTAAAGACTTAGTAAATAGATCAACGAGATTATCGCATGACTTCGTTTGCAAAATACTTATCTCCCCCTTCTCTTGCAGATCATGGGGATAAAATAATTTAGGAGAAATATGCTTTGTAATATTGCTCTTAATATAACCCGTTTGCATTTGTGCAATCCAAGCAGCATTATCTTCGTAGATAATAGTGGGTGATTTTACTGAACCAATCCCACTTGAACTTTGGACAAAGTTCATCATTCTGCGAAGCCATACATATTCACGTGATGCTTCGAACAAATCAATTATCTCAGAATGATTGGTGGACGTTGCTACTAAGGTTTGCTTTGTTGACTTCCAAGAGAAGGTCGTACTTCCATGTAAGAAGACAAAACCAGTCTGCGATCTGGCATCATGGGGATGTGACAAGTATCCAGCATCGCAATACCCCACCATGGTTCTCTCTTGATTTTTCTGATAGAATAAACCAAGATCTTTGGTGCCTTGAAGATATCTGAAAATATTATTCACACCAACCCAATGCCTTTTTGTTGGTGATGCATTGTATCTAGCCAGTAAATTAACTCTAGTGCAGTTTGATAGATACATTAGTGCACCAATGGCACTGAGATATGGAAACTCTGGTCCCAATATCTCTTCATCATCACCCTTAGGCCTAAATGGGTCCTTGTCTCTGTCAAGTGACCTCACGACCATAGGTGTTTTTGATGGGTATGCTTTATCCATATTGAACTTTTCCAGTATCTTTTGGATGTATGCAGACTGATGAACAAGTATTCGTGAAGAAAAATGTTCAAGTTGCAAACCAAGATAAAATTTGGTTTTACCCAAACCTTTCATCTCAAATTCTGCCTTGAGATGATTACTTGCCTCATGTATTTCACGTGTAATCCCAATGATGTTCAAGTCATCAACATACACGGAAATTATACAAAATCCATCAGTGGATTTCTTGATGAACAGACATGGACAATCATTGTTGTTTGAGTAACCCTTTTCGAGAAGGAACTCACTTAGTCGGTTATACCACATTCTACCCGACTGTTTCAAGCCGTATAACGACTTCAGTAGCTTTACACAATACATATTGCGGTTAGCTTTTGGATCCGGAATCTTCAGTCCCTCGGGAACTTTCATATAGATATCCGTCTTAAGTGACCCATATAAATATGCAGTCACAACATCCATCAATTGGATATACAAATTCATTTGCACTGCCAGTGATATCAAGTATAGGTACGTGATTCCACTCATCACGGGAGAATATGTTTCATCATAATCGATGTCGGTTCTCTGTGTAAACCCTTGTGCTACAAGCCTTGCTTTATATCTCACCACCTCATTGTTTTCGTTCCTTTTACGAACAAAAACCCATTTTGCCCCCACGGGGAAAACATTATGAGGAGTAGGTATTACTGTAGTAAATACCCCTCTCTTAGCAAGCGAGCGCAATTCGTCCTCTATTGCAACCTTCCAATTGGACCAGTTTGAGCGTTTCATACACTCTGCCATGGACTTAGGTTCACGATCCAACAGGGTACGAGTTGAATCTGGATACAATAAAGCCTCCTGGATTTCAAGTTTTGTACCATTCGGGAGGGTAAATGTGGCTTGACCAGAACCAACAATTACCGTGTCATGACCACCAATTGTCATAACACTTCCCTTACTCTTTTTGAGACTTTGGAAGTATTTAACCTCCCGTAGAATTGTGTTAGAGGCACCACTGTCCACTAAACAAATTTCCTCCTCCATTGGATTGTTTCTCGAAGTTTTCTATAGAGTAAAAGAATAAAATTCATTATTTATTCAATCTCATATAGAAATAACACATACATTACATACTATGTATGTCTGCTTACAAATTATAATACATTATGTTTAAGGACATAATTATTACAATACCATATGTCTGAGGACATAATTATTTTACAACACACAATATAACTAAGGACATCATCACAACACTTATGACATCATTGGAAGATCAAAGCATATCTCCATATATGTCATTAGTAGAAGTGAAATCTACCAACATGTCATCAACATTAAATGGTGGTCCTTCCTTTTGCTGAGCCTGATCTTGGTTCTCCATGTTGTCATGAACTGCGTTCAGATGAACGTCTTGAGAACTTTCAATCATTGGACCAGTGAAGTGAGCTTCGTACTGGATCCCTTGAGACCTTTTGCCCTTGCGAATCGATTGCTGATACAGCGTCACCAAATGCTTACAAGTTGTACACTTCCTTGCATGATGAGTAGTACAACCACATCTGTAGCAAACTTGAGAGTTGCTACCCTTATCATTTTTCTTAAAATGATTCTTACTCTTTTGTACTCCATTGCTATTCTGATTCTCATTGCGTCTCCACTTTCCTTTAAACTTCCTATGGTTCCTTTTGGGACCACGGGACTTCTGAGTATTCTGAGAATTAAAATGCGCTTCACACAGCGGCAGTGTTCCCGTTGGACGGGACATATTATTCTTATCGAGAATTTCACTGTGCTTTTCTGGCTGAAGGAGTGCATATATCAACTCAGAATGCTTCTTGTATTTCTGCTGACGATGTTGTTCAGCAAGAATCCTCATATTAGGATGGAAAGTAGAGAGTGTCTTTTCAATGAGATCCGCATCCGAAACTGCACTATTGCAGAATCTCAACTTAGAGTTGATTTGATGCACAGCAGAATTGTATGCTGCAACGGACTTAAAATCCCGGAAACGGATAAGTGCCCATTCTCTTTGCGCTTCAGGCAACATCACCGACCTTTGTTGATCATAACGCTACTTTAAGGAGTTCCACAATGATAGAGGATTTTCCTCCATCATATACTCTTCTTTCAGAGCAGGATCAAGGTGGTGTCGAATAAAGTGCAAAGAATCATACTTTGCCGTATCTGCGATAGCAGGAGTACCTTGAGTAGGTGTGGTTATAGTGCTGATCAGATTCCTGGCCGCCAAGTTAATCTTGACATCCATGGTCCAGGTCAAATAATTTCTGCCATCAATGGCAAGCTCAGCAAATTCCTTCTTGGATATGTCAGCCATATCCTGCATGAAAAATATCATGCGCATTAATTTACACTCATGTAAATTAATTGTGTGTAAAATAAAATGCTTGATTAAATATAAAGGTCTAGGAAAAGCCTAAACGACCCAAAATATGACTGTCTACAAAAGATAATCACCATAAAATGGCGTAGATCTTTGTTTTGTAGAACACATAGAGGTAATCACCACGAAGTGGCGTAGACACTCGTATGGCTATTTTCATGCCATAATATGTGTGCTTTCATTTTTCGCTTTGAGGTAATCACTACCAAGTAGTGCATACCTTAATCTCGTGGTACTTTGTACAACCTTGTGTTATTTAAAACACTTTGAAGGTAATCACCATGTGATGTAGACCCCACAGTCGTGAACAAAGCATACATTGCATTAGATGCAATCCATAAGATATGTGCAAAAACTGAAAGTAGTCATATAATTTTCAAGCATAATCAACATGTAGCAATTAAAAATTGCACACATACACATGTTGACATTTCAATAAGCAGATATTACATAATACTATGTTAGAAAATACTAACAAATACATATGTACAAAGACTGAAAGCTAGAAACTAATCAGAAAAAAAAAGGCAAAACAACTCCGGCGAGAGTCGCCGGAAAAGCAGAAAGAAGGGAGGAAAGGAGAAGGTAAGAGGACGCCTCGTGGTCTCCTATCCTTCTTCCTGCACCTCGTTCGTGACAGTGGTCGACGTCGACAGAGTCATCGCCGTCGCCATGGTGTTGGCGGACTTCGCCGTCACAACCGCCACGCCCGCGATCTTCGCCGGTTCGGTGCTCGCCGGAATGGTTTCCGCCGCCGTGCACTACGTCTTAGGCATGGCACCCGTGGTCACCACGGTGTTGGGCCTTCCGGTGCTTTGCGTGAACCGGCCATGCCGGCGGCGGTGCCGCACCCGGCCTGGATTCTTGTCGGACCGGCTGCTCCGAACTTGTACGCGGACGAAGTAATGGAGCCTGTGGACGGAGCAATGGACGTCGATGCCGTCGAGCCGGAACTTGCGGCGCCTCCACCACCACATCCATGCCCAGTGCACGGATGGGGGCCATGCGTGACGGAGGTCCAGGAGGAGGTCGAGCTCTCGCCACCGGCGCTGCCCGCGGAGCCCGCCCAGCCGGACTCGTTGCGCCTTCCATCACCGACTCCGGCGCACGAGACAGTGGCCGTTGGGGCTTGTGCAGCAAGCTTCGGGCTGGGGATGCACCTACCCTCGGCGGTTGGTGCACACGCCATGAATGCCGACACCGGCGCTTCTTCGTCGAGCGCTAGCCTCGGGCTGTGCCTCCCCGCACGGGCTGCTGCGCTCGGGGACGTCTTCGACAACTGGGCGAGCAGCTCCACTGGCCCATGGGCGCCCCGCCGCTCGCACATAGTGTCGCGCGCCGTGCTGCAGCGGAGCCGCACGGTGAATCTCGGGCTGGCCAATGCGCACTCCAATGGAGTCGCGCCCGGGACACACCTTCCTGGCGGATCTTCTTCAGAGGAGGAGGACGCTGCGTTGGGGCCTTCTGCCTCGCGCCAGTAAAGACAGTCGCCGGTGGCGGAGGTTGGTGGAGGTGGTGCTAATGGGTGCTGCAGTGTATTGTGTGCTAATGGAGAAGGAGATGGGAAGGCTGTGGTGTGCTAATGGAGAAGGAGATGGAAAGGCTGCGGTGTGCAACTGGAGAAGGAGATGGGAACGATGCGTCCTTATCCCTTCACCGACCAGCGCATGCAGACAGCTGTGGACAGCCATATGCGTGTTAATTATCCATCCACCATCCACCAGCACTTTGCATGTGCACCACATGGACCACCCACCACACAAGGCCACCATCTCCTGCATGCAAACAAGCACCGGCTCCTGCATGCAAGTAAAAAAATGAAAAGCAAGTGTCATTGCTACAAGTAGTAGGTTGCATGTGTTGGCAGACTTGCCATTTTTTCGTTTGTTTTTCTGATTAGCTTCTAGCTTTCAGTCTTTGTACATATGTATTTGTTAGTATTTTCTAACATAGTATTATGTAATATCTGCTTATTGAAATGTCAACATGTGTATGTGTGCAATTTTTAATTGCTACATGTTGATTATGCTTGAAAATTATATGACTACTTTAAGTTTTTGCACATATCTTATGGATTGCATCTAATGCAATGTATGCTTTGTTCACGACTGTGGGGTCTACATCACATGGTGATTACCTTCAAAGTGTTTTAAATAACACAAGGTTGTACAAAGTACCATGAGATTAAGATATGCACTACTTGGTAGTGATTACCTCAAAGCAAAAAATGAAAGCACACATATTATGGCATGAAAATAGCCATACGAGTGTCTACGCCACTTCGTGGTGATTACCTCTATGTGTTCTACTAAACAAAGATCTGCGCCATTTTATGGTGATTATCTTTTGTAGACAATCATATTTTGGGTCGTTTAGGCTTTTCCTAGACCTTTATATTTAATCAAGCATTTTATTTTACACACAATTAATTTACATGAGTGTAAATTAATGCGCATGATATTTTTCATGCAGGATATGGCCGACATATCCAAGAAGGAATTTGCTGAGGTTGCCATTGATGGCAGAAATTATCTGACCTGGGCCATGGATGTCAAGATTAACTTGGCGGCCAGGAATCTGATAAGCACTATAACCACACCTACTCAAGGTACTCCTGCTATCGCAGATACGGCAAGTATGCTTCTTTGCACTTCATTCGACACCACCTTGATCCTGCTCTGAAAGAAGAGTATATGATGGACGAAATCCTCTGTCGTTGTGGAACTCCTTAAATGAGCGTTATGATCAACAAAGGTCGGTGATGTTGCCTGAAGCGCAAAGAGAATGGGCACTTATCCGTTTCCAGGATTTTAAGTCCGTTGCAGCATACAATTCTGTTGTGCATCAAATCAACTCTAAGTTGAGATTCTGCAATAGCGCGGTTTCGGATGCGAATCTCATTTAAAAAACACTATCTACTTTCCATCCTAATATGAGGATTCTTGCTGAACAACATCGTCAGTAGAAATACAAGAAGCATTCTGAGTTGATATATGCACCCTTCAGGCAGAAAAGCACAGTGAAATTCTCGATAAGAATAATATGTCCCGTCCAACGGGAACACTGCCGCTGCCTGAAGCACATTTTAATTCTCAGAATACTCAGAAGTATCGTGGTCCCAAAAGGAACCATAGGAAGTTTAAAGGAAAGTGGAGACGCAATGAGAATCAGAATAGCAATGGAGTACAAAAGAGTAAGAATCATTTTAAGAAAAATGATAAGGGTAGCAACTCTCAAGCTTGCTACAGATGTGGTTGTACTACTCATCATGCAAGGAAGTGTACAACTTCTAAGCATTTGGTGACGCTGTATCAGCAATCGATTGGCAAGGGCAAAAAGGCTCAAGGGAACCAGTACGAAGCTCACTTCACTGGTCCAATGATTGAAAGTTCTCAAGCCGTTCATCTGAACGCAGTTCATGACAACATGGAGAACCAAGATCAGGCTCAGCAAAAGGAAGGACCACCACTTAATGTTGATGACATGTTGGTAGATTTCACTTCTACTAATGACATACATGGAGATATGCTTTGATCTTCCAATGATGTCATAAGTGTTGTGATGATGTCCTTAGTTATATTGTGTGTTGTATAATAATTATGTCCTCAGACATATGGTATTATAATAATTATCTCCTTCAACATAATGTATTATAATTTGTAAGCGGACATACATAGTATGTAATGTATGTGTTATTTCTATATGAGATTGAATAAATAATGAATTTTATTCTTTTAATCTATAGAAAACTTCGAGAAACAATCCAATGGAGGAGGAAATTTGCTTAGTGGACAGTGGTGCCTCTAAGACAATTCTACGGGAGGTTAAATACTTCCAAAGTCTCAAAAAGAGTAAGGGAAGTGTTATGACAATT
The DNA here is from genome assembly GCF_904849725.1 of Hordeum vulgare subsp. vulgare. NCBI lineage: Eukaryota > Viridiplantae > Streptophyta > Magnoliopsida > Poales > Poaceae > Hordeum > Hordeum vulgare. The sequence goes on from NC_058523.1 coordinate 370,403,891, forward strand.
GGTGGTCATGACACGGTAATTGTTGGTTCTGGTCAAGCCACATTTACCCTCCTGAATGGTACAAAACTTGAAATCCAGGAGGCTTTATTGTATCCGGATTCAACTCACACCCTGTTGAGTTTTAAGGATATGCGTATGAATGGCTACCACATGGAAACTCATGAAGACAATGCGGCTGAAAGCCTACTCATAACTCAGCAAAAGGGATCCGACAAGGAAACCCTTGAGAGACTGCCTGCTCTATCTTCTGGACTATATTACACATACATCAAGCGAGAGCAACATTTGGCATACAAAATAATTTTTCAGAATCTTGACAAGTTCAAGATATGGCATGATCGCCTGGGTCATCTTGGTGTGGGCATGATGAGAAAAATTATTGATGGTTCAACTGGACACAACATAACGGTTGCTAATTTCCCCAAATCCTCGGATTTCGTATGCACTGCATGTGCAACTGGGAAATTAATCACAAGACCTTCATATCTGAAGATCAAGAATGAACCACTTAATTTTCTTGAACGCATTCAAGGAGATATATGTGGTCCAATTCAACCGTTATCGGGACCATTTAGATATTTTATGGTGCTCATTAATGCATCAACAAGATGGTCCAATGTGTGTTTATTATCAACAAGGAACCATGCTTTTGCAAAGCTGATCGCTCAAATCATTAAACTGAGGGCAAATCATCCTGAACACAGGATAAAATCCATCAGAATGGATAATGGTGCTGAATTTAGTTCACGAGCATTCAATGATTACTGCCTAGCTTTAGGCATAACTGTGGAGCATTCTATACCATATGTACACACACAAAATGGTCTTGCGGAATCACTTATCAAGAGGATCAAGTTGATAGCAAGACCACTCCTACAGAACTGTAATCTTCCAACATCTTGTTGGGGACCTGCGGTATTGCATGCCGCAGATTTGATACAAATTCGACCAACTGCATATCATAGGGCCTCCCCGTTGTAGTTAGTACGTGGAAATCAACCAAGTATTTCCCATCTTCGAAGATTCGGTTGCGCTGTGTACGTACCGACATCACCACCTCAGCGTACATCGATGGGTCCACATAGAAAAATGGGGATCTATGTGGGGTACAATTCTCCGCCGATCATAAAGTACCTGGAGCCTCTAATAGGGGATTTATTTACAGCCTGGTACGCTGATTGCATCTTCGATGAGGACAATTTTCCGGCATTAGGGGGAGAAAAGAACCATAGAGAATGCCGGGAAATAGATTGGAATGTCAAAGGCATTCAGTCCTTAGATCCATGTAAGAATGAATCCGAACTAGAAGTTCCGAAGATGATTAATTTGCAAAATATTGCAAATAATCTGCCAGATGCATTTACTGACTATAAAGGTGTAACTAAATCCCATGTTCCCGCTATGAATGTTCCATAGAGAGTTGAGATATCTCATAAGACCACTCAACCGCCCAAGAGGGGGAGAAAACAGGACAAAAAGGACAAGGCTTCTCAGAAGCGTCCGCGAGAAGTGAGGATCCCTCAAATAGTAAATGCAGGTCAACCGCGTGTTGGTATTCAACCTAGTGTTGAAAGACACCTAAAGCATGTTATGCATCCAGAACCCAGCACAACTGTGCACACAAATATTGGTGTTGGGACATCGGTACACATTGACTCGATTGTTGTGGGAAATCACAATGAGTCAGAAGGTATTGATGAGATTTCCATCAACTATGTTGAATCAGGAGAATCATTCAACAGAAAGACTACAATTATCGACATATTTTTCGCCTCAAAGATTGCAGATGACCTTGCATTGGATAATGAACCTAAGTCCATGGTAGAGTGTATGAAACGCTCAGACTGGTCCAATTGGAAGGTTGCAATAGAGGAAGAATTGCGCTCGCTTGCTAAGAGAGGGGTATTTACTGCAGTAATACCTAATCCTCATAATGTTTTCCCCGTGGGGGCAAAATGAGTTTTTGTTCGTAGAAGGAACAAAAACAAAGAGGTGGTGAGATATAAAAGCGAGGCTTGTAGCACAAGGGTTTACACAGAGACCCGACATTGATTATGATGAAACATATTCTCGTGTGATGAGTGGAATCACGTACCGATACTTGATATCACTGCCAGTGCAAATGAATTTGTACATCCAATTGATGGATGTTATGACTGCATATTTATATGGGTCACTTAAGACGGATATCTATATGAAAGTTCCCGAGGGACTGAAGATTCCGGATCCAAAAGCTAACCGCAACATGTATTGCGTAAAGCTACTGAAGTCGTTATACGGCTTGAAACAGTCGAGTAGAATGTGGTATAACCGACTAAGTGAGTTCCTTCTCGAAAAGGGTTACTCAAACAACAATGATTGTCCATGTGTGTTCATCAAGAAATCCACTGATGGATTTTGTATAATTTCCGTGTATGTTGATGACTTGAACATCATTGGGACTACACGTGTAATACATGAGGCAAGTAATCATCTCAAGGCGGAATTTGAGATGAAAGATTTGGTAAAACCAAATTTTGTCTTGGTTTGCAACTTGAACATTTTTCTTCAGGAATACTTATTCATCAGACTGCATACATCCAAAAGATACTAGAAAAGTTCAATATGGATAAAGCATACCCATCAAAAACACCTATGGTCATCAGGTCACTTGACAGAGACAAGGACCCATTTAGGCCTTAGGGTGATGATGAAGAGATATTGGGACCAGAGTTTCCATATCATAGTGCCATTGGTGCACTAATGTATCTAGGAAACTGCACTAGACCTAATATAGCATTTGCTGTTAATTTACTGGCTAGATACAGTGCATCACCAACAAAAAGGCATTGGGTTGGTGTGAAGAATATTTTCAAATATCTTCAAGGCACCAAAGATCTTGGTTTATTCTATCAGAAAAATCAAGAGAGAACCATGGTGGGGTATTGCGATGCTGGATGCTTGTCACATCCCCATGATGCCAGATCGCAGGCTGGTTTTGTCTTCTTACATGGAGGTACGGCCTTCTCTTGGAAGTCAACAAAGCAAACCTTAGTGGCAACGTCCACCAATCATTCTGAGATAATTGATTTGTTCGAAGCATCACGTGAATGTGTATGGCTTCGCAGAATGATGAACTTTGTCCAAAGTTCAAGTGGGATTGGTTCGGTAAAATCACCCACTATTATCTACGAAGATAATGATGCTTGCATTGCACAAATGCAAACAGGTTATATTAAGAGCAATATTACAAAGCATATTTCTCCTAAATTATTTTATCCCTATGATGTGAAAGAGAAGGGGGAGATAAGAATTTTGCAAACGAAGTCATGCGATAATCTCGCTCATCTATTTACTAAGTCTTTACCAAGTTCTTTATTCCATAAGTATGTAAATGGAATTGGTATGAGACGACTTCGAGACTTGCAAAATTCAGAGGGAGAAATCTCCTAGGATATAACCTGTTAAGATCATGAGATCCTTTATATTGCACTCTTTTCCTTTGTGGGTTTTCCACATGGTTTCTCATGAAAGGTTTTTAATGAGGCAATATCAATGCAAGCATGGACGATATATGTCATTTTCTCCTTATTTTTCCACTGGGTTTTAGAAGGAGTTTTTCATGGCATATTGTATGTTTTCTTCTCAATTTTTCCCATAGGGATTTGGAGGAGAATATTTCAAAGATGATCGGTCTCAAGGACAAGCGAGGATTAGGGGAGTGTTAGGATTTAAACTAATTATGTTAATTAGGGAATAATCCTCCCTTGTATAGAAACGCTTCGTGCGGTTCCTAGCCAACCGACGCGGCGGTTTTCCCACAACCCCCACGACTGGACGCATCCGTTCGTGGCGACGTTTCCGTGTGTATTTAATCTTCACAAATCAATGAAAGTGATAGTTCATTCTAAACACGTTATCAGCCCGTAACTCTACCGAGAGAAGAGAAAAGGCAAAACAACTCCGGCGATAGTCGCCGGAAAAGAAGAAAGAAGGGAGGAAAGGAGAAGGTAAGAGGATGCCTCGTGGTCTCCTATCCTTCTTCCTGCACCTCGTTCGTGACGGAGTCGACGTCGACAGAGTCGTCGCCGCCGCCATGGTGTTGGCGGACTTCGCCGCCACAACCGCCACGCCCGCGATCTTCGTCGTTCGGTGCCCGCCGAAACGGTTTCCACCGCCGTGCACTACGTCTTAGGCATGGCGCCCGTGGTCGCCATGGTGTTGGGCCTTCCGGTGCTTCGCGTGAACCGGCCATGCCGGCGGCGCCGCCACTCCCGGCCTGGATTCTTGCCGGACCGGCTGCTCCGAACTTATACGCGGACGATGTAACGGAGCATGTGGACGGAGCAATGTTAGAGGCACCACTGTCCACTAAACAAATTTCCTCCTCCATTGGATTGTTTCTCGAAGTTTTCTATAGAGTAAAAGAATAAAATTCATTATTTATTCAATCTCATATATAAATAACACATACATTACATACTATCTATGTCTTCTTCAAAATTATAATACATTATGTTTAAGGACATAATTATTACAATACCATATGTATGAGGACATAATTATTTTACAACACACAATATAACTAAGGACATCATCATAACACTTATGACATCATTGGAAGATCAAAGCATATCTCCATATATGTCATTAGTAGACGTGAAATCTACCAACATGTCATCAACATTATGTGGTGGTCCTTCCTTTTGCTGAGCCTGATCTTGGTTCTCCATGTTGTCATGAACTGCGTTCAGATGAACGTCTTGAGAACTTTGAATCATTGGACCAGTGAAGTGAGCTTCGTACTGGTTCCCTTGAGCCTTTTTCCCCTTGCCAATCGATTACTGATACAGCGTCACCAAATGCTTAGAAGTTGTACACTTCCTTGCATGATGAGTAGTACAACCACATCTGTAGCAAGCTTGAGAGTTGCTACCCTTATCATTTTTCTTAATATGATTCTTACTCTTTTGTACTCCATTGCTATTCTGATTCTCATTGCGTCTCCACTTTCCTTTAAACTTCCTATGGTTCCTTTTGGGACCACGCGACTTCTGAGTATTCTGAGAATTAAAATGCGCTTCAGGGAGCGGCAGTGTTCCCGTTGGACGGGACATATTATTCTTATCGAGAATTTCACTGTGCTTTTCTGCCTGAAGGAGTGCATATATCAACTCAGAATGCTTCTTGTATTTCTGCTGACGATGTTGTTCAGCAAGAATCCTCATATTAGGATGGAAAGTAGAGAGTGTCTTTTCAATGAGATCCTCATCCGAAACTGCACTATTTCAGAATCTCAACTTAGAGTTGATTTGATGCACAGCAGAATTGTACGCTGCAACGGACTTAAAATCCTGGAAACGGATACGTGCCCATTCTCTTTGCGCTTCAGGCAACATCACCGACCTTTGTTGATCATAACGCTCTTTAAGGAGTTCCACAATGACAGAGGATTTTCCTGCATCTTATACTCTTCTTTCAGAGCAGGATCAAGGTGGTGTCGAATGAAGTGCAAAGAAGCATACTTTGTCGTATCTGCGATAGCAGGAGTACGTTGAGTAGGTGTGGTTATAGTGCTGATCAGATTCGTGGCCGCCAAGTTAATCTTGACATCCATGGCCCAGGTTAGATAATTTCTGTCATCAATGGCAAGCTCAGCAAATTCCTTCTTGGATATGTCAGCCATATCCTGCATGAAAAATATCATGCGCATTAATTTACACTCATGTAAATTAATTGTGTGTAAAATAAAATGCTTGATTAAATATAAAGGTCTAGGAAAATCCTAAACGACCCAAAATATGACTTTCTACAAAAGATAATCACCATAAAATGGCGTAGATCTTTGTTTTGTAGAACACATAGAGGTAATCACCACGAAGTGGCGTAGACACTCGTATGGCTATTTGCATGCCATAATATGTGTGCTTTCATTTTTGCTTTGAGGTAATCACTACCAAGTAATGCATACCTTAATATCATGGTACTTTGTACAACCTTGTGTTATTTAAAACACTTTGAAGGTAATCACCATGTGATGTAGACCCCACAGTCGTGAACAAAGCATACATTGCATTAGATGCAATCCATAAGATATGTGCAAAAACTGAAAGTAGTCATATAATTTTCAAGCATAATCAACATGTAGCAATTAAAAATTGCACACATACACATGTTGACATTTCAATAAGCAGATATTACATAATACTATGTTAGAAAATACTAACAAATACATATGTACAAAAACTGAAAGCTAGAAGCTAATCAGAAAAAAGGAGAAAAAAATGGCAAGACTACCAACACATGCAGCCTACTACTCGTAGCAATGACACTTGCTTTTCATTTTTTTTTTACTTGCATGCAGGAGCCGGAGCTTGTTTGCATGCAGGAGCCGTTGCTTGTTTTCACGGCCCGGTCTCCATCACGCGAGAGACTGTGGTTAGAGGTCGTGGTAGCGGTGCCCAACCTGCAACGGAGGCGATGCCCATGACGCAGCCATGACCTTCGGCCTTAGTGAGAGACGAAGGTGGAGACAGCGAGGGCAGTGCTCTACACAGGTGTCTACGCCACATCACGGCCGTGGGTGCCGCCTCCGTGCGCCGCGCCCCGCGCTGGACCGCCTCCGTCCGCCGGGCCGCGCGAGTGGCCGCCCGGCCTCCATCCCGCGGCGACGCCCGTGACTGCTCATCCGCGCCCGCCGCCGGATCCCCCAAGCACCGGCGTCCCTCGCGCCGCCCAGTCCGGCAGCCATGGCGCGGCCTTCCCAACTGTCGTAGCGGGTCCCTTTCTCTGGAGAGGTCCCTACCACGCGCGGCGCTTGCGCCCGTGGTACACCGCAGTGTCGGTCCTCCAACGTGAGGCACCGCACGCGAGGTCCTTCAATGGTGTTAACCATACGAAGAGACAGAGATATGGAATCTTATCCTTCCGTCACATTTGCAATTTAGGCTTCCTACTTTATTGTATGTCCGGATAAGCCCTTGCATTTCTTTTGTTGGGCTCTTATTTTAGTATTGTATTCTGTTGAATACTATGTATTCCAGATCATAAATGTGATGTAATATATTTCCATGTTTCTTACATGTTGAGATTAACTATATCTATTATTTACGATTGAGATTAAGTTTTTCTCGCACAGCAATATCGATTTGCGATTGAGAAAATATATTTTCCTTCGCGAAACAATCTCATTATGATTGAGATTAATTTTCTCTGGCAAAATATTAATTCACTTTGCTGAATTATCTTGCAACTTGATATAAGATCATTTCATTTAATTTGAGGTCTGTATAATTCTAGTTTTTCACTTGAGCATCAAGTTTGCAACATCATTACTATTCATTACAATAGTAGCGTATTTCTGTTGAGTACTGAATTGTATTCCAGATCTTAAGTTGATGTAATATATTTCCACGTTTATCACGTGTTGAGATTAATTACATCTATTTGTAATAGAGATTTCAAATCTCTTGCAAGATAAATTCAGTACCTTTGCAGTACTGTTTATCCGTTGAGTACGATGTATCCCGAAATGTATGTATCTCCATGTTCGCTATATGTCGAGATTAATACATCTATTTGCAATTGAGATTTTCAATTTCTTGCAAATACAGATGCAAAATGCAAAGTGATTTCTTCAAATTGATGCTTGAGACCACAAGGTATCGATGACTATTGATAAAGCCTAGATTTTGTCATCTGGACATTATGGTTGCTTTACAAAGTGCTCTCCCACACATTTTTTTTAAGTCATGACATAAAGCATTACGAGTGAGTATCTACTGATTTCATCAGATTATACTCCCTAGTGCTGCGAGATCTACTCCATTTTGGAGATTATCTTTAACGTGTCATACTTAACAATTTGAGATTCACATTAATGGTTTCAAGGCAATTTCTTGAAATACCCATTAATTTTGCTAAGTTCATGACAACATCAACCATGATGATCTTTAATTTACTCAATGTAAATTAATTATCTCTGGTTTACCCATAGAGGTAACATATGGCTATAGAATTTGAGGCATTCACCTCAATGGCCACCACTGCCCTATCTGGGTCATGGACATTATGATCGCTCTTGTATGCCGTGAGATAATATGCGCAATCCAGGATTCACTTCTGTTCCTGGGATACAATGAACTCAAGGGCAAAGGTTTACAGCTCACTTCGACTTTCAACCCGACATCACCAGGTGTCACGGGACCCTATGAGGAAGAGAACATGAAGGTAGAAGATGCCTCAACCGACATGTTTGGAGACTACGAGTAGTCTCTCAATCTCTTGAGTGGTCAATATTTATTTATGTCCATTTATGATGTTGTATCAACAACATAAGTATTGTTGTCATCATATATTGTATATCACAGTATATTGTATCAGAACTTTGGGACAAATAAATTTATATGTATTATATATATCTGACAGTGATTTTCATATTGAGAATCTTCATGTCTATATATAGATTTCTACGGGAGTTAATCCAATGAAAGATGATATGTGCCTTGTGGACATATGCACCACAAACTCTATAGTCAGGGAAGTCCAACGTTTCCACTCTCGTTGAGGGAAAGGAGATATTTTTAAATCGCTAGACGCGATGAGGTATTTGTTGGCTCAACTCGAGTCATATTTACTACCCCTCTGGGTACTCGAGTAATGTCAGGATGCTTTATTGCTCCTGGTTTAACTCATACCCTACTAAACTATAGAGGTGTTTGTCAAAATAGTTTCCATAGCGAAACTTATGATGACAACAAAGAGGACTAACTTCTCTTTACCATATGCAACGGATATGGCAAGCACATTCTCTATGTATCATCTGGATTGTAATACACATACTACACAGCCTGTAGCACATGTTGCGCCCAAGATAGTTTTCCAAAATGTCTTGTACATGACAAACTTGGCATACTCGCCTTGGTCATCGAGACATTGGGTTGAAATCGGAACTATGAGCAATTCCAATACTTTATGATTATTATGATGCTAAATTCTAATAGTATTTGTATTTTGTGTGCACTGCATGTGACACAGGGAAGCTAATTTTAAGGCTCGCGCACCTTAAAGTCTACGTTGAACCGCTCAGACTCCTTGAATGCATCAAGTCGAGGTAAGTGGCTCTTCCCATCCATTGACTAGACCATTCAGGTATTCCATGGTTCTAAAAGACATATCTATACGATTGTCTCAAGTGTGATTTATCCACATGAAACCATTGGCTCATTATCCTGACATCGATTTCAAGCAAATCGAATGGATAACATTGCCGAATTCTCCTTGAGTGCCTTCTCTATGGCCCTTGTTTTGAAGTTTAGCAATTTGTCCTATTTGTCTTGACTCAAAATGTTTTGGTAGAATCCTATCCAAAGAATTAAGCTCATTGCATGATCTTTACTTTGAAATTGCAACTTACCACCTTTACGTTGGAGTCAAGCAGTTTTACACGCTCCTGGCCAAACTGCATAATATTATTCCCCTTTATCTTTGATACGTGGAAATCTACCAAGTATTTCCCATCTGTGGTAATTCGGTTGCATACCGATATCACCACCCGGCATACATCATTGGCCCTTCAACATATAGTTGGGATCTATGTGAGGAATAATTGTATTACCGTCAATACCTCAAACCCCTCACATGGGGAGTTATTCAAGGCCAGTATGCTTATTCAATGAGGAATATTTCCAGGCATTAGGGGGGAACTAAAGTACCATAAAGAATGCCAGGAAATTAGTGGAATGTTCAACACATTTCTGCCTCAAATCCATGTACTCAAACATCTGAACCATGCGTTCAGAAGATTTGCAACACATTGCAAATAACCTGCCAGACTCATTTACTGAATATAATGGTGTCACACAATCCTACAATCCTACAAAAGTATGCCTGAAAGAGTGGAGGTACCAACAAAAACCACTCCACTCCCCGTTCGATGCAACAGGGGGAGATGTATGGCAAAAGTACATTAGGATTCAGTTTCTTTGCAAGCAAGGATATCAAGGCCTATGAATCAGTAAATGCAAGTCAACTTCACGTTGACAGACACCTAATGGGTAGTACACCCAATGGATGGGAAACCTCCACCAACCCTGGTCACAGTGCACACAATGACCGGGACATCGGAATACCGACTCAATCGCATTGGGAAAACACGAGTAATCACCATGGGTAACGATATTTCCATCAACTATATATTGATATTTAGATTCTGGAGAATCATATAACCAGAAGTCTAAAATTGTCGACATACATTTTTCAACTAGATTGCAAAACCTTTCACATGATTCGGATCCAAAGACCATGGCCATGGCAAAGTGTGAACAACACTCGGAGTGAACTCAAGCAAAGGGTATAATCTAGGTAGAAATGATCTTGCTCAATAATGGAAAGGTATTCATAAGCAATACCTACACCAGTTTTCTTCTGGAAACAGAATTGAGAACAACGAGGTGGTGAAACAAAGAGCAAGTATTGTAGCACAAGGGTTCACGCAGATACCCAACTATTCTCTAGAGGTGGAATCTCTTTCCGATAACTTATATCATTGACAGTATAAAATCATCTATCTGTGCAGTTGATAGATGTAGTAATCACATATTCATGTGGATCACTAGATTCAGACATATATGATTGATTCTCAATGGAATCTCACTTCTGAATCGAAATGCAAAATGCAACATACATTGTGTAAAAATCAGTAAGTCACCATACGACTTATTGTTGTCGGTATATATGGTACAACTGACGTAGTGAGTTCCTTATACACAAGGATTACTCCTACAATGATGATTATCCATGTTTGTGGGTCTCCAATGACAACGCATGTAATCATCTAAATGACGGAGGTTAAATGAAGGATTTTGGTAAACCAAAATACCGCTCGTTACTACAACTTGAGCACCTTCATTCATACATTATGGTATACTATGTTTTCTATATCCAAAATATATTGGAGAAATTCATTATGGACAAATCTTATCCATTCATAACTCTCATGGTAGTTCATTCTCTAGACGTAGAGAAAGATCTATATAGACCAAGAGATGATGAAAATGAGATATTGGGACTCAACGTTCCATAATGTCATTGGATCCACCAAACACAATTGATTGGTACTCAAGAATATCTTTTGGTATCTCCAAGGCATTAAACATCTTGTCCTCGTTTTTCAGTTTCACACAAATGTGAACACCGATATCATTGGATACATCAATCAGATCCCATCTATGTCGGATCGTAGACAAGCTTAGTGTTCCTACTAGGTGTAGTAGCCCTCTCATGAAGAGTCTTCGAAATAGACCTCATGACTACATCCACCAACTATTATCTCAACGATAATGTTTCTTGTGTTTCCCGGATGCCAACATGTTACACAATAAGCAATATCACTATATTGCATATCTTGCAAATCAAATCATGTGACTGATTTGTTCATGAAGTCTCTACCAAACTTTTACATTCCAGAAATATGTTCATGGAGTTGGTATGTGACGGCTTCGAAATTTGCAAGAATCAAGGGGAGTATCTTCCTGAATTGTTCATGTTCAATGCATCATATTATACTCTTTTTCCCTCCATGAGTTTACTATATAGGTTCTCATGAAGGTTTTTAATGAGGTAATATCAACATGAGCACATATGTCACACTTTCCGTTTTTCCCACCGGGGTTTTTAGGAAAGTATATACGACATATTTATTGTTCTCTTGATTCTATGAGTTTTGTCATATTGAGTTAAAGGAGACAATAACCATTATATGTTGCGACATTTTCTCCTTATTTTTCCCACTGGGTTTGAAGGAGTTTTGACAACATATCAAACACTATACTCCTTATGTTTTTCCCACAGGGTTTTTGAAGGAGTCTCTAATCAAGATGATGATTCTAGACGGACAAGTGTCAATTACGGGGAGTGTTACAATTATTTTTGTGGATAATCTCCACGTTGTAATTAGGAGGCGGTTAGCCATATGCTAACTGACGCATCCCTCTCTCCCATTGTTTCCAAACGTCGCATCCGATGGATGCATCCTTTCAGAGGATGTATAATGTAAATCATCATCAATGAAAAGGGAGCTCGATCATTTGTTCCATTCGATCTCAAAGAGTAACTATAGATTTCCATCATAGAAAACATACAATAAAACTTCTCTATTTTTACCTAATGTTAACTCATAATACCATAATAATGTTTAATTTATCATGTGAAATATTAACATAATTTCGTGGAGAAAATTATTTCCATTTATAATTTATATATTTTACTTATATTTATTTGCGGGGAATATATTTGACTTATATGAAAAAGCAACAAGTTAAGATATGTATTAGAGCCGTCAGATATTCAAAACGGCTCGCTCGAGGATATGCTTCCACATGTAAAAATTAGTTCTGCAAATGTAAAAAAAGTCCATAATTCTGTTCACATGTATTTGTTCATGACTCTTTGGATGTATGTAATTTTTTATTGGAAAACAAAAGAATTGTGACCCGTGCCAAAATAAATAAAATTAGTGCTTCAAAAGTTGAACAAGATCACCACCGGATTTTCTTTTCATTTTGGCCAAGATCAAAATATATGACATATTTTTGTGGAATATTACAAGAATATATAAGGCACGGATATGTATATTGCAAGCGCTGCCTATTTCCAAACACCATTGCACTATTTACTAATAAAAAGAGGTAATGTAAAACAATTGCATTTGAAAGCATTTTTGTATTGCTATACTTCTTAGTACATGTTAATTAAAAAATTAACCTATGAGTATCAAAGTATTCTAACCTACATACAACTCGAAATAAAGTAAAAAAGAAACAAAATGAATAATAATCATGTTACTACATTGTTTGGATCCAAATGTAGTAATTCTATTCTAGTTGGGACCCCCCCCCCCTCTAACAAACCCACAAGTTTGCCTTCGGGTAGGTTTTATTCATATTTTTATCATATAAATCATATTATTATTTTTGTTTGAATGTGATATGGTGTCATTGTCGAAAACTCTCATTATAGCTCATATAGTCATATTGTTGGACGATACTAAACTTGAAATGAAAGGCTACATACTCACTAATCCAAAACAATTAAATAATGAGAGTTCCATAAGAAAAAAATACGCTAGAAGATTGAAGCTCAAAAGATCATGTGCACAAGGAGTCAAAACCTACTCTTTTGCTGTCTCCCCATATCATGAAAGGTCGACACAACATTTATGCATGATAGGGTGTAGCTCTCATCACTAGGGGTAGTTTAGGCTGCTCATAGTGGAGAGTAACATATAGTAGTATCATGCATATGTTACTATTGTATGATACTATCTTCATAGTGCATAATATCATAAACTAGTATCATAGGTGATCTCATTTATTAACATGCATGACACATAGTTAGTATAGCATTTAACATGTTACGGTATCTACCTATGTTACTCTAATCCTCTCTCTCTTCTTTAATTACTCGCCACATCACCATATTTGCTAGTCCCAAGACTATGTTACTAGCTATGATACCCCCACTATGGTCAGCCTTAGGATAGTCAACCACTAAGGCTGGCCATAGTGGGAGTAACTAAGGTGGTATCATGTACTCGGGAATAGCAAACATGGTGATGTGGCAGACAATTAAAGAAGAAAGAGAGGGTTAGAGTAACATAGGTAGATACAGTAACATGTTAAATGCTATGCTATTATGTGTCATGCATGTCAATAAATAAGGTCATCTATGATACTACTTTATGATACTATGCACTATGAAGATAGTATCATATGCATGATACTACTATATGTTACTCCCCACTATGACCAGCCTAAAAGATAGCCATGTACATAGACTTTATTCCTGAGTAACTGGTAGGAACACTACATTTTAATTAGGAGAGGACAATTTTTTTTTACATATGTATACACATTTTTTACCACCATATCAGACGACACGGCAAGATACCACAGGCAAAAATAAGTCAATGGAGAATAGAACCGAGAAGTAAGAACATCTACAACCGGACACATTAAGCAACCTCTCATACGTCCATGGACGCGTCCAATTAATGACCGGACAGAAGAGAGAAGGAAAAAATGACTCAACCGAATCCCTCATATCATCCCTATATGTCTGGCATGTCCGCGACTTTCGTATTGAGGGTAATATAGGGAGGATACGAGGGCTCGCGAATGCGTCCGGTCAGTCTGTCACGTAGGATGCGACCCCACCCCGGACCATCTTTTCTTTTTCTTTATTCATTATTTTCTTTCTCTCTCTTCCTCTCCATCAATCACGTGCAAGTGACCGAATATATGAAAAAGAAAATAAGGAGTGTGGATGCGTGGTCGTACAAATAGAAGACACGTCCTGCCACTCATGGGCGCATCCACGAAAGTTAAGAGATCATATTTGCTATGCCCGGCTATAGATGCTCTAAGATATGGATCGATCTTTACCGTCTGAAAATAGTCACACATATTTTTTTAAAACGGTTACCACTGTTTGCCTGCATTGACTGTACCGGGCAATATTATTACAATGATAATTAGATATAGTCCGAGTTTGTCACGAATACAATTATAAAACCATAGGATGCGGTAGAATGTCTGCTAATACACCGATAACCTATTGTTCTTCTTAATCGGCCCTTCAAGTGAAGATGCTTGTAGTAGAGTGAGCATTTGGTCTTTCATTAAAAATATATCAAAAAGAGGGAAGCTGCGTCATTTTATGTTGGTTGAAGGCATCCACCCAACCGAAAAAAGAAAAAGGCATACACTACAAAAAAAATCAAGGTTCAAACGAAAAAAAGGGTTTATGTACATAGATGGCAGTTTTTTCCTGGAAAACCTGACACAGCCCCAATTAGGGCATGCTTGTTACTCTAAACGAAATCAAATCAACCAATACCGATCGCCACTTGTACCCCACCAAAAGCGCTAGCCTCAGTCTTACGTCATCGGGTGCGATGGCCGCCACCTCGAGGTGTGTGAGGCGGGTTTCTTTAAAAATGCGATGGCTGCCCTCCTTCCAGATATTCAAGATGGTGTAAAGGAAGTGACCGCTACGCCGATGTCTTTGGTCCTTGGAAAGGGTGGAGATGAGCAGTTCCCACGAGTTGGAGATTCCCATGGGAGGTGGAATGGTCATCATGTTCGTCGGTGCATCCCCGGTCCAAGACTGAACATGAGACCAAAGCGCAATCGCAAATGGACAATCCTTGCAGAGGTGAGTTGTCATCTCTGGTGCTCCCAAGCAAAGGGGGCATGTAGGGTCGTGCGACCATCCGTGAATGGCAAGCATGTCGGCCATGAGGATCTTGTCGTGGGGCACCGGCCGGGAGAAGAGCTTACATTTGGGCTTCGCGTGGGCCTTCGAAATCTTCATCGTCGAGAACCTAGGGAAGGATGAGGATATTGTGTCGTATATGCCAAAGTCGTGAAGTAGATGTAATTAGGAGTCCAACCCCAAGTGATGGAGTCCTCCCTCTCTAGGGACGGTGTAACCTGAGAGGCCAGGGTAGCGATCGAAACGAATTCCTGTAGATGCATTGGTGACTGTAGACGAGCGACCGATATGATTCAATTTTCATCTTGTAGCTCCTTGAACACGGTTCTCTGCTTTCTTGTGGTTATTTTGTATAATCCGGGAGCCAATAGCCTTAGGGGTCCATTTCCGGTCGAGTCGTCGTGCCAAAACAGTGCTTTATGGCCGCTACCCAACATGATGGAGGTGGAAGCTCTGAATAGCGTCATATCCGACTCGTGCAAGGTAGGGCAGAGCCCACCCCCAAGGATCAGGGTCAGTCCACATTAGCCAAGACCAACGGAAACGGAGAGCCCGACCAAACCTCTCCAGATTCGTGATGCCTAGCCCACCCAAGGCCTTCAGCCTACACACCGTCTTCCAGTTCACCAGGGAGTGCCCTCAAGTCACATTCTCGAAATTGTTGCCTTGCTAGATGAAGTTGTGTGTAATCTTACTGAGCTTGTGGTTTGCCCATGCCAGGAGAGGGAGCGCAGTGAGATGGTGCGTGTCGATGGCGCATAAGACTGTCTTCGCCAAGGAGACCCTTCTCGGCCTCGCGAGGTTCTTTCCCTTCAACCCGGAAGCCTGCCCATTACTTTGTTGATGAGAGGTTGCAGATCAACCCGCTTGAGCCGCAAGGTATGCAGAGGAAGACCCAAGGTCTTGATCGTCTTCAGTATCCCAGCCTGAGAAGCCTCATGGAGCATCAATTGAAGCGGGTTGATTGCCACGATGAAGAGCATAAGGGACAAAGGGTCACCCTGACGCAAGCCGCAATCGTGAGCAAAAGGGGCCCGGGTTCCCATTTAGCAGAATCTTTGAAGAAGATGATGCCACAGTCAGGAAAATCTAGTCCTGCCAGCGCTGACCGAATCCAAGCTGCTGAAGAACCTTCACGAGGTAGGCCCAGCCAATCAAGTCGAAAGCCTTCGAGATGTCCAGCTTGAGGAATAGGTAGGCATTGTAGAAGTTAATCATGTTGTTTCTTTAGGATTAGGAAAGAAAGCCAAACCGAGTCCTAGTAGTATTAGGATTCCTAGTCCTAGTCTATTTCCATAGTCCCTTGTGGACGTGTATAAAAGACACCCTAGGGGTGTTGATTGTAACACCAGAAAAACGAAAAGCAATACAAAGCAAAGGCACGACATGAGCCTTTAGCCATCAAATCCATCAATCAGTTTTATTCGTGTCGCTAGTTACGCAAGTTCCGTCAAGTAGCCGGCCGAAGCAAGAATCGCGTAGGCACGCCTGTACAGCTGCATACGCACATTCAAAAGCCAACAATTGGTATCAGAGCCTCGACGATCTACGATCTACGATGACGGACAGCGACGCTGAGTCGGTCAAGTCCGGCAGCGGTGGTGCCAAGGCGAAAAAGAACGGCGACAAGGTGAAGAAGGGCGTCAAGTCAGCAACCAGTGGTGGAGGAACGAGCGGCGCCAACGTCCACGCGCATCGCAACATCCCCATCCAGTACCCGATGCTCACCGACACCAACTACGGCGTGTGGGCAGTGAAGATGAAGATTATTCTTCGATCCCTTCGAGTGTGGGAGGCCATCACGGACGACGACATCGACGAGGAGCGCGACGAAGGTGCCATGGCCGCCATAGCCCAGTCTGTGCCGGATTCCGTGCTGATGACATTGGCGGAGTTCGAGACGGCAAGAGAGGCGTGGAACGCACTCAAGGAGATGAGGGTCGGAGAAGATCGCGTCACCAAGGCTCGGGCACAAGTGCTGAAGCGCCAATTTCACAAGTTGCAGATGGAGGAAACTGAATCGGTGAACGACTATGCCATGCGTCTTACTACTTTGGTGGGAGAGATCCGCACGCTTGGTGCAAAGCTCGATGAGACCGAGATTGTGGAGAAATTTTTCAGTTCGGTGACTGACAAATTCACGTACATCATCGGCACGCTCGAGCAGCTTTACGACATCGACGACATGACCATAACGGAGGCAATCCGACGCTTGCGGACATGGGAAGAGAATGCTCGTGGCTGTCGGAAAGGCAAAGGAGGAGGTAGCGACCAACTCATGTACTCGCGCGCAGATTGGGAGGCCCCAAGTAGCAAAGGAAGGCGTGATGGTGGCGAAGGCTCAATCAACGTGAAGCGCGACGGACAAACCGGAAAAGGCAAAGGAAAAGGCAAGCCACAAGGTCGTGGTAAGGCAGATCAATCTAAAGGGTGGAAGCCACGGAACTTGGATTTATCCGAGGTTAAGTGCTATAACTGCAACGAGATGGGTCACTTTGCAAAGGATTGTCCGAAGCCTAACAAGCGGGAGATCAAGGCAAATTTGGCAAAGCAGGAAGACGAAGGCCCAGGTCTTCTGATGGCCGAAGTTTGTGATCTCGCTAAAACGGTGGTTGTCAAACCAACCCGAAGGTGCTACTTCATGAGAAGAATGTGACACCTAAGTTATCCGGGGATCACAATGGGTCGTGGTATCTCGACACGGGTGCCAGTAACCACATGACGGGATGCAAGGAGAAATTCCTCGAGCTGGAATACGATGTTGTAGGCTCGGTCAAGTTCGGGGATGGTTCAGCTGTGGAGATTTGCGGGCAAGGATCTGTCCTCTTCGAGGGTATCACAGGCGAACATCGCATACTCACCGGAGTGTACTACATCCCACGGCTTCGCAACAACATTATCTCTATTGGGAAGCTTGACGAGAATGGATGCAAGGTGAATATCGAGAACGGAGTGATGACGATCTTCGACAACCTCCGAAACGTGCTAGCTCGTGTTAATCGCACACGGAATAGGCTCTATATCCTCAACCTTGATCAATCTCAACCGGAGTGTTGGCTCGCCAAGATTGATGATGATTCATGGTTATGGCATGCTAAATTTGGACACGTTAACTTCTACGCCTTGAAGAAGCTGTCAAAGATGGAGATGGTATCCGGGATGCCATTTATCGACCATGTTGATCGAGTATGTGACGGGTGCTTGGTTGGAAAACAGCACCGCAAGCCGTTCCCTGCTCAGTCTACCTATCGTGCAAGTGATGCACTCGAGCTACTCCATGGTGATCTATGTGGCCCTATCACACCAGCAACTCACGCGGGAAAGAAGTATTTCTTCCTCATGGTAGACGACTACTCGAGATATATGTGGGTCGTTCTCCTACGATCTAAAGATGAGGCGTTTGAAGCGTTCAAGAAGCTGAAGGCTGCAACGGAGATGGAACACAAGTTGAAGGTTCGCGCTCTACGGACAGATCGCGACGGAGAATTTACGTCGAATGAGTTCAACATCTACTGCGAGAAGATTGGCATAAAGAGATTCCTCACGGCACCTTACACGCTGCAGCATAATGGGGTCGTTGAAAGGCGCAATTGAACCGTCGTTGACATGGCAAGGAGTTTACTCAAGAGCAAGAACCTGCCAGGGACTTTTTGGGGAGAAGCTGTCTCGACGGCGGTCTATCTTCTCAACCGGGCTCCAACGAAGGTGGTGATCGACAAGACTCCGTATGAAGCAATTTACGGACGTAAGCCGAATGTGTCTCATCTACGGACGTTCGGGTGTGTGGCACATGTGAATACGGCGGAGTCGCATCTCTCAAAGCTTGCCGATCGTAGCACCAAGATGGTGTTCATCGGATACGAGAGGAGTTCCGGCACCAAAGCATACCGCTTCTACGATCCACAAACCAAGCGTCTACGGATTTCACGCGACGTCGTGTTTGAAGAAAACCAAGCGTGGAATTGGAGCACCGCAGCCGACAATGCTCCAAACAGTAACATATTCACGGTTGAATTTCCAACTGATGATGATGCAGGGGAGGATGTCCAAGTGGTTGATAAGACGCCCAACCAAGGTGACCACAATGGTAGTGAACATAATGGTGCCGACACCGACGACGACGTGCATAGGTCGCAAGGAGATAGCGACAACGAAGCGCACAGCACGGATGGATATCTCGACGACAACATCGACAACGAGGCGCATAGTGACGATGAAGATCAAGATGATGATCATGATCACGACGACTACGCCGACGACGCGGATGTTGATGACACGCCCGAGACTCAGCCATCTTCCTCAAGTGCATCAAAATCGACACAATTTGTGTCACCTCCTTCGCAAGCCACAACGGATTCCTCAGGGCCTCATCGCTACAAGACCCTCAAGAAAGTCTACAAGTACACAAAGCCAGTTATGCTCGAATACTCCGGACTATGTCTTTTCGGAGTTGAGGAGCCGGCGAACTTCGTAGAGGCGAGCAGAAGTCCTAGTTGGACGCACGCCATGGATGAGGAGATGAAGGCAATTGAGAGCAATGGCACGTGGACTTTGGTAACCCGACCTCCAAACCAAAAGACGATAGGTTTGAAGTGGGTTTACAAGTTAAAGAAGGACACGGAGGGTGCCATTGTGAAGTACAATGCAAGACTCATTGCAAAGGGCTACGTTCAACGTCAAGGAGTTGACTATGATGAGGTGTTTGGACCGGTTGCTCGAATCGAGACGGTGAGAGTGCTCCTAGCTTTGGCAGCACAAGAGGATTGGAAGGTTCATCATATGGATGTTAAATCTGCTTTCCTCAACGGCGATCTCACAGAAGAAGTGTGCGTGGAACAACCACTCGACTACGAGAAGAAAGGCGAAGAAGGGAAAGTTTACAAGCTCAAGAAGGCACTTTACGGGTTGAAGCAAGCGCCAAGAGCTTGGAACTCAAAGTTTGACCGAAGTCTGGTGTCGCTCGGGTTCAAGAGATGTCCCCTCGAGCACGCAGTCTATACAAAGAACTTCAAAGGCTCAAACCTGCTAGTTGGAGTTTATGTCGACGATCTGATTATCACCGGAGATAGCGTACAAGAAATTGAACGTTTCAAGGCGCAAATGAAGAACAAGTTTAGCATGAGTGATCTGGGATTACTCAGCTATTACTTGGGCATCGAAGTGAAGCAAAGCTCCGGAGAGATTTCCCTATGTCAATCGGCTTACGCGGTCAAGTTATTGGACAAGTGTGGCATGTCAGATTGCTACGCGACAGAAGTTCCAATGGACCAACGTCACAAGTTGAGCAAGCGTAGCTCAAATCCGCCGGTGGACACCACAATGTATCGAAGCGTTGTGGGCAGCCTAAGATATTTGGTGCATACCCGACCTGACTTGGCTTATTCAGTCGGGATCGTGAGTCGTTTCATGTAGAATCCGACAACCGAGCACATGAGCGTGGTCAATCAAATCTTGCACTATGTGAAAGGCACCATTAATCTTGGTTGCACGTACAGAAAGGGAAAGTAAGGATTGATCCTTCGTGGATATTCAGATAGTGACATGGCAGGTGATGTTGATGACCGAAAGAGCACAACGGGCATGGTTTTCTACCTTGGCCCGAATCCGATTAGCTGGAATTCTCAGAAACAAAAGGTGGTGGCACTGTCTTCATGCGAGGCAGAATACATAGCGGCAAGCACGACGGCTTGTCAAGCAGTGTGGCTGAGAAGACTCCTAGCTATTCTTGCAAAGCGGGAGGTGCAGAAGGTGTCACTGAAGATCGATAACCAAGCTGCAATCTCGTTGTGCAAAAATCCGGTTCATCACGAAAGGAGCAAGCACATAGATACCCGGTTCCACCATATCCGGGAGTGCATTGAAGAAGGGTTGATCGAGGTTCAACATGTGAACACGAAAGACCAACTTGCCGATATTTTCACCAAGTCCCTCGGTCGACAGAAGTTCATCGAGATGAGGAGGAAAGTCGGAGTGCAAGAAGTGAAGTCAAGCAACAAGATTAAGGAGGTGAATGTAGAAGTTAATCTTGTTGTTTCTTTAGGATTAGGAAAGAAAGCCAAACCGAGTCCTAGTAGTATTAGGATTCCTAGTCCTAGTCTATTTCCATAGTCCCTTGTGGACGTGTATAAAAGACACCCTAGGGGTGTTGATTGTAACACCAGAAAAACGAAAAGCAATACAAAGCAAATGCACGACATGAGCCTTTAGCCATCAAATCCATCGATCAGTTTTATTCGTGTCGCTAGTTACGCAAGTTCCGTCAAGTAGTCGGCCGAAGCAAGAATCGCGTAGGCACGCCTGTACAGCTGCATACGCACGTTCAAAAGCCAACAGGCATTGATGTAAGATGCAATTCCTTAACCAAATTCTGCACACGTAGGAAGTTGTCGTGGATGCATCATTTTTGCACGAAGGCGCTCTGGCTCTTGGAGACTAGCGTGGGGAGTAGTGGGGCGAGCCTGTTTGCTAACAACTTTAAGAAAATCTGCGAGATGTTGTAAATGAGGCTGATCGGACGATAGTCCCGAATCATGATGGCATTTTCCTTCTATGACACCAGTATAATATTTGTCGAGTTGACCAGACTAGCACAATCGCCAAGCAAATGTGCCAACTCAAGGACCGCCGTCAGGAAGTTAGTCTTAACAATCTCCCAACACGACTTGAAGAAGGCATCAATGAAGCCACCCGGTCGGGGCGCCTTCACAGAAGGCAGGGAGAAGGCATCGTCTTGATCTCATCTGCATCAAACGAGACATTCAGGTCAGATAGATCGTGGCGGTGTATACGACTGTCCTCCCAAGCCAGACGTTTGGACCATAGCATGCTTTTCTTGTAACCAGTTATGAAACGTATGGTTAACTATGAGGCAATTTTGAAAAATTAGGGACGATAGATTTTGAGAAATTTTTACCGAGGAAAAAGAAAAGAAGAATGCTGTGTGTAAACGAAATGGTGCGGCTTAAAAAAGACTAACAAAATGGTTTTTGACACCCTTTTATTTTATCTGCCAGTAATTACCCCAACCCTATATTAATTGATTCTGAAATGGATACTAAGAGCATCTACAACCACACATTTGCAAATATAACCTCCTAAATAAATATTTGTGAACGTGTCCGGTCAGTAACCAAGTATGTCCCTCTATTTATCCGTTCGTACATCCGCATATCTTATTCTTTATTTTCATATATCCGATAACTTACACGTGATTGGTGAAGAGAAAGAGAAAGAAAGAAAAGAATTAATAAAGAAAAACATATGGTTCGGAATGAAGACGCGTCCTATATAACGGACTGATTGGGCATGTCTGCGAATCCTTTCCATATTTAAAATAAATATAAGGATTTGCGGACAATCCAAATATATATACTGATGATATGAAGGATCTGGTTGGTTATTTTTTTTTTCCTTTTTGTTTGATTACTGACCGAACGTGTCTTGTATGAAATCGTTTGACATGTCTGTAGATGCTCTAACAGCGTATGAATAATTTGTTTAGGCAGCAGGGGTGACGAAAGGGTACATACATATGGTGCATAAGAAATGAATCAACTTACCGAATTCTGTTGGTTCCGCGTCTCCTAGGCTCGTAGCGAGGTGGTTGAGCCTGGACTGAAATTGATGGTTGGAATTGGATACTTGGACCGATATGCACGCATGGTCCGTGCCTCTGGACCGGCCGGCCGGCGTACTTGAGGTCGGTGTCTCGTTAATTCCTGTGGCTGCGATCGTGGCTGGCGGTGACCGCTAGGTGCGCATGTGGTCCTGTTCACTTACTCGGGCACCGAAAGTGCGGTTGTGGAACGTGAGCCCTTACCCTTTAGCCTGATCGTAATGATACTATCATAAACGGTATCATGAATTTTAAACTAGGCTTATTTAATGATGTGACACATCGTTAAATGAGAAAAGAAAAGATATCATATCATATCATGATACACATCGTATTAAATATTTTACTACTTTGTGTCTTGCATGGTAATTAATAAGCCAACCTAGATACAATACTATTAATTTATGATACTATTATACATTACGAAAGTAGTATCACACACTAGTATCATATGCATGATACTAATATATGACACTTTCCATTACGGACAACCTTAGGAATTGATCACTTTGACTGGTGGAGTACGTACTAGTACTATGCCTGTTTATGCCTTTGTTGTTATGGATTTAGAGCATGTACAGTGCGACGTATCAGATGACTCATCATACGTCCGCAAACGCATTCAATTAGTGAGCAGACAGGAGAAAAAAAATTTAACCAAAGCCCTCATATCATCCGTATACGTTGAGACTGTCCACGAACCATCGTATCCATCTCAAATATGGGGGGATATAAGGGCTCGCGGACGTTTTCGAGCGCGTCCGTTTAGTTTGTCATGTAGGACACAACCCCATCACGGGTCATCCTTTTCTTTTCTTTACTCATTCTTTTCTTTCTTTCTTTTTCTGTCTACTAATCACGTGCAGGTGAACAAACGTATGAAGAAGAAAATAAAGAGTGTGGCTAGATGGACGGACAAATAAAAGATACGTCCGTCCATTTGTCGATATGTTTACACACGTTTAGAGGTTTATATTTGCAATGTCTGGTTATAGATGCTCTTATTGACACCTTTTTGAATGGGAATCTAGGAGGCAAAGATTGCGGATCTAGATACCAATAGCTAGATCACGCAGGTTGGTAAGAGCATCTACAGTCGGACCCCAGATCCGACCATGGTGGTGGCGGCGTCCCCTCCGTCGGGGATGACGGGCCAGGTGGTGGGTCTTTGTGGCGGCACCGATGACGGCGGATCTTGGGATCCCATGACCAGGCTCGTCGCAGGATTCGGTACTGGCTGCGAGTCGGGGACACATAGTTGCCGGTGAAAAACAAGCCGACGGCGGACGATGGCGGCGTTCTGCGCCGTTACCTTGATGAAGGCTTCGGCTTGTAACTATTGTCGATCTACTCGTGTTGCTTCAGGGGAAACCCTAGGATCTGGTTTTCCAGATCGGACGATGACCGCATTGCGGTGTCGTTCCTCTCTAGGGAGCATCGTTTGTGGAGCAGCGCTGAAAAACAGAGGCAGGAGGTGGAGCGTCTTCGTCCTGCACGGAGCTTCGGTGGTGATGTCAGGTCATGCCTGGTCGACAGGTACTACGCTTTGTCATGCCTGTTCGACGGGTGCTACGCACGACAGATCTTACAGAGTCTCCGCGTCTAGATGGATGAGCGTAGGGAGGTCGATCCACTCATGCTGCTCCAGGGGAAATCCTAGGATTTGGTTTTCCAGATCGAACAATGGCGGCATTGCGATGTCGTTCTCTCTAGGGAGCATCGTTTGTGGAGAAGCGCTGGAAGACAGAGGCAGGAGGTGGAGCGTCTTCGTCCTGCACGGAACTTCGGTGGTGATGTCAGGTCATGCCTGGCCGACAGGTGCTACACTTTGTCATGCCTGTTCGGCAGGTGCTACGCACGACAGATCTTACAGAGTCTTCGCGTCTGGATGGATGAGTGCAGGGAGGTGGCACCGTTGGGCGCCGTGGTGGCGTCGACGGATGGCCGGACTGGCATGGATGATGCGGATTTCTCTTCTAAAGATGGGTCAGCGGTTCGATGATGATGACGACTTCTAAAACGTGTGTGTGTGATGTACGCTTTAGGTATGCTGCACTGGCTGTTAGTTCCGATATGTTATGTGGATGGATCGGTGACGACACTGGTTTGATATGGGAAGTGAGAGCACTCTACATTATCGTGTTTTGTAGGTGTGAGTGGGGGCTTCGGGTAGCTTGATGTATGTTCTTGTCAGACCTTTGTTAAATAAGTAATAAAGATGGTTGTATGCATTGATTGATGGAGAGGACGGAGGTCTTAACCTCCTTTTCCAAAAAAATTTAAAAAATATGTCCGGATTATCCGTAAACCCTCATATCAATCGCAAATATGAGAAGGATATGAGGGCTCGCGGACGCGTCCGGTCAGTCCACCACATATGACACGACCCCATCCCGGACCACCTCTTTTTTCTTTATTCATTCATTCTTTCCCTCTCTTCCTATCCATTAATCACATGCAAGTAACCAAACATATGAGAAAGAAAATGAAAAATATAATTGCACGGACGGACAAATAATGGACACGCACGGGTGTTTGAGGGACGGATTTGTAAAATGCGACTGTAAATGCTCTAAGTGCAGCCAGCCAGGTAAAGAGTACCATTTGGAGGTAGCATTTCAATTCTGACATGGACATGGAGTTATTAGTCCCCAGCTCATATGCTCCCTCATGAAGAGTGAAATCGAAAATAATAATTATAACATTCAAAAAATTCTAATTTTTTTATGATATACTTTGACAGAAGTTTTATATGCTCACAAAAGTTCAGCTCGAAATAACATTTGTGAATGTCGTGGCGAAAAAACAAAATCGATGCTTCAAAAATGCTAGTTTTGATACATTTTAGACTGTTAATTTTGTTTTTTCCGTTGTGACTTTCTGTAATGTCATTTCAGGCTGAATTTTGAAACGCATGTAAAACATTTGTTAAAGTTTCTCATATATATATTTTAGAATTTTTTAAAATATTTTATTATTTATTTTGTTTTTACTGTTCATGAAAGACCATTTGAGCTCCGGATTAGAATATAACTTTCCTTTTGACATGCTCTTTACAGGTGCAGCGGAGGTAATTTTTAAGTACCCTCTGCCCCCATGAATGTTGGCGTGGGAGGGTGAGGACTGTCCTGTTCCACATTGCGCTGCACAAGAGGTTCAGAGAGATGACGATCGATTTGGTTCGGCTCGGCATCATGAGGGGACATGGTCAGCAAAGAACAAAATGGTGCACCGTACGTCATCCTCCCTCGTTCAGCAAATCTGTAGCTTGTGCGCCAGCCGCAGCGCCTGCGTCACTCCCCGCTCTTCTTTCGTATACAGATGTCCTGCATAGTGCCCAACACCGGCCTGCCTGCGCCCCGAGTACAACGTGTTGAGTATCTTAAAACAAAGATTCACGGCGAACCCGCGCGTCCTCACCAATTAGGCATTCTGGACCGTTGGATCTTCTGCTTGATGCAATTCTGGCCGTCCAATCACGAGATGAAGGGATTTCGTTCGTCGCATCGAACAGTTAAAATATACCCGGCTTCACCAGTGTGCCACCTCGCATAATTACGACGACCCGTCAAGGGCATTTCCGCCATTTCGCGTACAAGAGTATAAAAGGAGCAGCACGCCCGTGGTGAAACCCTAGCTTCGTCTCCTCCCACACTCGCCCCGCCCCTCACTCTCCTCTTCCTCCCGCCCGCCTGCCCACTCTCCTCTCTTTTCACTCCCCTCCCACGAAACCCTAGCCGCCTCTGCGCTACCAGCCCCTTCACAACTTGACAACGCCGCTGCTCTCCCCTTCAAGGTCGCCCCTCACCTACCCGACAACGCCGATGTTCTAAATGCCGCTGCCCATGTCACTCCCCCTTGGGTCGCCCCTAGCCTCCTTCCTTGACACATCCATCGCCGTCGACCTCGTGTCACGGGCCGCCTTTGGATCCACGACGAAGGGGTCGAACGTCGCCGTCGTGCTCGGCGCGCTGGTGGATCCGCGACGAAGGGGATGGATGCCATCGTCGTGTTCGAAGCACTGGTGCCTCCACCGCCGTCGACCTCGCATCATGGACCGCCTCCGGATCTGCGACGTGCTTGGCGTGCTGGTGGATCCGCGACGAAGAGGATGGACGCCATTGTCGTGCTTGGCGCACTAGTGCCCTCGTGGAGCACGGCGGTGGTGTTGTTCTCCTACCTCGCTGTCGGGGGGATAATCCCGGGGTAGGCTCATCAGGCATGTTCCTTCATTTCCGGCCCAAAGGACATGAATGTATACAGATTCCCAAGGTACAAGTCTTCTGGCCGGCTAGGCTGCACCTACTGGCTAGAGAACAAGGCGGCCATCCCTCTGGCCGGCCAGGCAACCCCCGCCGGCTAGAGTCAAGGCGGCTACCTCTTTTGAGCCGGCCTGGTCCCGCCAGCCCGGCTAGGAATGAGGCGACCGCACACAAGCCGGCTAGCCAAGCAGGCTAGCCGGCCGAAGATCACAAGTCACATCAGATCGTAGGTCAGGATAAGACCTTACGATTAAAGGTAGCTACGCGTCAGCAAAGGTACTGGATCGGGGCGCCCGGTAGGTACGAGCGTCGGCGGCCACGCCGCTGACCTACCCCGGCTCTGATCCATCACCTAGCATAGTGTCGGATCGTCACACTCCCACTCCATTACTGCACTCGGCGTGGGGAACAGTGGAGGCGGCCGTACTACCTGCCCATGAAGAATCTCGTGGGGCGACGCTTGACGTACAACGCGTGCTCAGCGTCAACCTTACGCGAGAGCCTCATTGGCCAGCCGGCGGGTCCCACTGACAATCGAGACCATGCAGCCGGCGGGCCCCTCAAGCGACAAGACAAGACTCTTGTGGGCCCCTGGCCAGCCGGCGAGACTGCCAGCCGGGTCCCACACTTGTACCCTTTATCCATATTGTAGGCCGGCGGGTTCGTCTATAAAACCCTCTGGTCTCCCTCCATGCAGGGGGGCCGATCATTCGACAGTCATACAACACTACACACTCACCAACCACAGAGAGAGAGGCAGAGACGAGCCGGCTGCTCCCCTCTTCCTCCTGCCAATACACCTCCAGGAGCAACATTGTACTCTGTACTTACACATCAAACACTCCGGCACGATTAGGGGTATTATCTCTACGGAGAGCCCTGAACCTGGGTACATCGTGCGTCCCATGCGTGTACCAACCACGTTCCCAGCGTCCACCTTTGTCCCTTTGGTTCTCACTGACTTTAGCCTACCTATGGTATATGTTGTGAGTATTCACCGACATTTGGCGCCCACCTTGGGGCCGATCGCGGCATCGGCTGGCTTTACGCGCTCGGCGGGGCCCCGCACCTACACCACCGGATGCATCGCGTCCGGATCAGTTTGCATGCCCATGGAGCCCGCTTTCAACGAGGCAACATCCATGATGATCGACGTCCCCGTCCGCCATGCGGATTCGGACGAAGATTCTGATGACGAGGCGCTTCCTAGCATCGTCGTCGCTGCTATGAAGAACCTCAGCATTCTCT
Organism: Hordeum vulgare subsp. vulgare; assembly: GCF_904849725.1. NCBI lineage: Eukaryota > Viridiplantae > Streptophyta > Magnoliopsida > Poales > Poaceae > Hordeum > Hordeum vulgare. Next base: position 370,432,268 of record NC_058523.1, read on the forward strand.
TCAGCGACCTTCGTCTCAACGACGGTCCGCGCTACTTGGGCGAGGACTTCGATGTTGAGGTGCTCTGTGCCAGCTTCAACAGCTCTCTATCGCTGAGATGCCTGCCCACGATGTATATCCCAACAACGTCCTCATCTTTGAGGGCTCGCCGTCGTCGGTGGGGTTCTTCACCCCATACCACGTTGCTACCGTCTCCAACACCAGCACAACTCCCGGCAAGGCCTCAGCAGGCACTGGCGAGCCCGCCGCTGCCACAGCCGATACTCTTCGGGACGCCATCGCCGGCCTGAAGACACCCGTCACCGCTTCCGCAAACCCTGTTGACGCTCGGGCCTCGCTGGAGGAGGCTCGCAAGCGTATCCTGGAGGAGGGCATTGCTGTAGCTGCGGCGAAACGTCGGTTGGAGGCTACGCAGCGCGAGTATAACTCCGCTTACAACATTACTCCGATTTCCGAGGCCCTTAGCCGGCTTGGATTGGTCCGCAGCCGCGGCCGGTTCATTGCCGAAGTCCTAGGCGGCGATCTTCCCACATACGAGACTCCTTCGGCCAACATGCGAGCGTCGCAGGCAGCCATGGAGGAGATGGCGAGCCTGGAAGGCGAGGAGTGCGCTTTCCAGGAGAAGCGGGTCAAGGACCTCCTTGATGCCGCGAACCAACAACACGCTCGGCTTGACCCCAGTCAGGCTCAATCGGAGTTCCCGGGACCCAACTCCGGGGACGCCGCAACCCTAGCGGTCAGCATCATGCAGAAGGATCTTCCTCGCATCGCCCTTCCGGGCGGAGGGGTGAGGGATGCCAAGACCGGCGGTCTCAGCGCGAGAGCGAGCACACTTCGGGCTTGCATCGCGGAGGCGACAAGGGCGATTCGGAGTGTGAGATTCTTCCCCTGCGAAGAATTCACGTCTCTGGTTCGCGAGGCGCCTCCCCTCTCGCCACTCGGGGTGGCGCTCACGCCACCCAGGATGACCGAGACGCTCGTAGACGTCTCATCGTCCTGGCCCAGTCAGCCCTCCTAGAGGAAGACGGTCCCGTTGGTCCGGCCTGCTTCGGCCCCCGGATCCGAGGGGAGCCATTCCCCCGAGGTTTCACCTTGCCTCGGGACACGCCAAAATACAATGGCATGGCCAAGCCGGAGGACTGGCTGATTGACTACACCACGGGCGTCGGCATTGCCAGGGGCAACAAGCGTGTAGCAGTCCACTACGTGCCACTCATGTTGACCGGCTCGGCCCGGACTTGTCTTAACAGCCTCCCGACCGGCAGTGTCAACTCCTGGGTGGACTTAGAGGAGGCGTTCGTCCGCAACTTCACTAGCACCTACAAGCGCCCTTGCCGGCCCCGCGAGCTGGCCATGTGCGTCCAGAAGGCCGACGGACCCCTTCGCGACTACGTCACCCGATGGACTGAGCTTCGTAATTCCTGCGAGGGGGTGCATGAGGTACAGGTCATCCAGTACTTCATCGACGGTTGCCGGGATGGCACCCTCCTCAAGCATAAGCTCATGTGCACCGAGCCCACCTCTCTGGCGGTGCTCATGGCCAAGGCGGACAAATACGCCACAGCCGACTCAGCGATGCGCGTCAAGGTGACCGCCTCGGACAAGGTTGTTCCTACGCCGGCTACTCCCAAGCCGGCTGGGGACAACCGAGGCGGCGAGAACAACTACAAACGCAAGGCGGATCAGATGGATCCCCGCTCCAACAGCAAGTTGGTGGCCAGCGTGGAAGGCAAAACATCGGCTCCTCAAGCCGGCCCTCCACGAAAGCGTCCCAACAGAAGCAACACCAACTGGCTGCCCAAGCAGTCCTTCGAGAAGCTGCTCGACGCCCCCTGCAAGATACATTCTGGGGCGCAGCCGTCTTCCCACACCCTTCGACAGTGCAGCTTTGCGCGCCGGCTATCGCAAGGGGATGGCCTGCCGGCTCCTCCAGGTGCGCAGGCGGCCCCTCGTGCACCGGCTCCCAACCACGCTCCGGCTCGGCCGCCGCTGCCTCTCGACGACGGCCATCACCAAGACGACTACCCTTATCAAGACGGAGCATTCATCGTCTTCACCAGTGAAGTCGACGACAAGCACAGCCTGCGCCAGAGGCGGCGCGAGGTAAACGCCACTGTCCCCCCGGTTCCCCAGTACATGCATTGGTTCGACAAACCAATCACATGGAGTCGGGTGGACCATCCTGCGGTGATGCCCAACCCAGGGTCATATGCACTCGTCCTCGACCCCACCTTCGCCTCCAAGAGGCTCACCTGCCGATTCTCCCGGGTGCTGGTCGACGGCGGCAACAGCATCAACATCCTCTACCTCGACACTCTCCTCAAGCTCGGACTCAAGGAGACGGACGTCCTACCGACCAGTACTGTCTTCCATGACATCGTGCCTCGGCAGTCCTGCTCGCCCATTGGCAAGATCCAGCTAGACGTCCTCTTCGGCAACAAAGCCCACTTCCGCCGAGAGTCCATATGGTTCGACGTAGTGGATCTCAGTAGCCCGTATCACGCGCTGCTGGGAAGACCGGCTCTGGCCAAGTTTATGGCTATTCCACATTACGCCTACCTAAAGATGAAGATGCCGGGCCCCAAGGGCATCATCACTGTTGTTGGAGACTACAAGAAGTCGCTCAAGTGTGCCCAAGATAGCAGCCGCCTCGCCGACGCCTTGGTGATTGCTGAGGAGAAGCGGCAGATCGACCGGCTCGTGGCCCAGGCTACTGAGCAGCCCGCGGTTCCTTCTCCTCCGTCCCAATCGGCCGGCGAGGGCTCTTTCAAGCTGGCTAAAGAGACCAAGCAGGTCCCACTCGACCCTGCCAACCCAAAGCAGCGCGTCACCATTGGGGTTGGCCTCAGCCCCAAATAGGAAGGCGAGCTCGTCGACTTCCTCCGTGAGAATCGGGACATCTTCGCATGGTCCCCCAAGGACATGCCGAGTGTTCCGAGGAAGTATGCCGAGCACAAACTTCACGTGCGACCGGATGCAAAGCCGGTGAAACAACCCTTGCGCCGCTTCGCCGAGGGGAAGCGGCGCACGATCGGAGAAGAAATCACCCGGCTCCTTGCAGCCGGCTTCATCATGGAGGTGTTCCACCCGGACTGGCTCGCTAATCCAGTCCTGGTGCTGAAGAAGAACAACACATGGTGAATGTGTATTGACTACACTAGCCTGAATAAGGCCTGTCCGAAAAACCCTTTCGTGTTGCCTAGGATAGATTAAGTGATCAACTCCACTGCAGGCTGCTACCATCAAATCAAGCTGGATCCAGCTGATCGCGTGAAGACCTCCTTCATCACGCCCTTCGGGGCCTACTGCTACACCACCATGACGTTCGGTCTGAAGAACGCAGGTGCGACATTCCAACGCTGCATGCAGTAGTGCCTACTGCCATAGATTGGCAGAAACATCCACGTCTATGTGGATGACATCGTCGTCAAGACGAAGCAGCATTTCAGCCTCCTCGACGACTTGCGGGAGATGTTCGCCAATCTACGCGAGTACAAGATCCGGCTCAACCCGGAGAAGTGTGTCTTCGGGGTTCCAGGCGGCAAACTCTTGGGGTTCTTCGTGTCCGACCGCGGTATCGAGGCAAACCCCGAGAAATCGGCACCAATGAGCGGATGGTGCGGCCGGCTCGAATCCTCGACGTCCAGAAGTTCGCTGACTGCTTGGCGTCCCCTAGCCGGTTCGTCAGCCGGCTTGGCGAGAAGGCCCTTCCACTCTACCAGCTCATGAATAAGACAACGAAGTTCGAGTGGAACGACCAGGCGGACGAAGCCTTTTGCGACCTCAAGCGGGTAATCTCGAGCCTGCCGATCTTGGCAGCACCGTCTGAAAGGGAACCCATACTCATATACATTGCAGCAACCACTCGCGTGGTTAGCGTAGTGTTGGTAGTTCAGCGTAAAGAGTAGGGCAAGGCCCTGCTAGTGCAGCGCCCTGTCTATTACCTTAGCGAGGTCTTGTCCGCCTCTAAGCAGAACTACCCACATTATCAAAAAATGTGTTATGGTGTTTACCTTGCTACAAAGAAGTTGAAGCAATACTTTCAAGAGCATGCCATCACTGTGGTGAGCACTGCTCCACTTTCAGAGATCATGGGCAACCGTGATGTCACGGGCAGGATTGCCAAGTGGTCCATCGCCTTGGCGGACCATGATATTCGGTACGACCCTCGCACCGCCATCAAATCTCAGGTGGTGGCCGACTTCTTAGTCGACTGGGCCGAGACCCAGTTTGAGCCACCGCCTCCAGACTCCACGCGTTGGCGGATGCACTTCGACGGCTCGAAGATGCGGACAGGACTGGGAGCCGGCATCGTCCTGACGTCTACGAAAGAGGACCAGCTCAAGTACGCTCTCCAGGTCCATTTCACCGCCTCCAACAACGTCGCCGAGTACGAAGCACTGGCTCATGGCCTCCGACCCGCCAAGGAGATCGACATTCGGTGGCTCATATGCTTCGGCGATTCAGACTTAGTGGTGCAGCAGGTCTGTGGCGAATGGGACGCCAGGGACGCCAACATGGCAAGCTACCGCTTCCTCATTGAGCAGCTCAGCGGCCCTTTTGAGGGCTGTGAGTTTCACCACGTTCCCGGGGCAGAAAATGAGGCGGCCGATACACTGGCGAAGATCGGCTCCACGAGACATGCCATTCCAGCCGGCGTCTCCCTCGAGCAACTCCATAAGCTGTCTATCAAGCCGTCTCCCGAGTTGGCATCGATCTTTATGCTGGCTGATTCTACGGTGCAAGTGCCGTCGGCTCCGTCAGCTATGCCGGCTGCGGTTCCCACGCCGGCTATGCTGACTACGCCGACTCCAAAAGCGGCACCGACTGAATCAACGGTGCAAGCACAAGCACCGTAGGCTCCACCAACTATGCCGGCTGCAGTTCCTATGCCGGCTCTATTGGTCCCACCGACTCCAATGGCGGCGCCGGCTACGACAATAACCCCGGCTCTGCCTGGACTCGAATCCTCCCAGTGGGTGGACGTCATGGAGGTAGACGGTGAGCCGGCTGCCGCGGCAGCACCAGAGACACCTTGTCTCGAGCCCACAACCGCGGCACCATCAAGCTCGGGGGCTGCAGAAGCCCCCAACAGTCAAGACGAAGCGGAGGCGACCCTTGTGTCGGCTCCATCATGGGCTCAAACTATTCTGGCCTTCCTTCTTCACGACGAACTTCCTCAAAACGAGGCGGAGGCGAGACAGATCCAGCGCAAGTCCGCCGCCTACTTCATCATCAATCGCGAACTGGTACGACGCAGCGTGACCGGCGTATTCCAACGTTGCGTCGAATCAGAAAAGGGACAGGAGATCCTCAGAGACATCCACCAGGGGGAGTGTGGGCATCACGCCGCCTCCAGAACCCTGGTGGCCAAAGCATTCTGCCATGGATTCTACTGGCCCACGGCCCTCGAGGAGGCCGTGGATCTGGTCGACAAGTGCGAAGGTTCCCTACGCTTCAGCACGCAGAGCCACATGCCGCCTTCGGCCCTCAAAACCATTCCCCTGTCATGGCCATTCGCCGTCTGGGGACTGGACATGGTAGGGCCCTTCAAGACGGCTCGTGGAGGGATGACACATCTTTTGGTGGCCGTCGACAAGTTCACCAAGTGGATTGAAGCCAGACCTATCAAAAAGCTTGACGGCCCCACCGCTGTCAAGTTCATCACAGAGATCTCTATCCGATATGGCGTTCCCCACAGCATCATCACCGACAACGGCACCAACTTCGCCAAGGGCGCTCTAGCGCTCTAGTGTTCCAAGGTAGGCATCCGACTCGATTTGGCATCAGTGGCATACGCTCAGTCGAACGGCAAAGCAGAGAGGGCCAATAGCCTGATTCTGGCCGGCATCAAGCCAAGACTAGTGGCACCACTGGTCAGATTAGTCGGCTGCTGGATTGAAGAACTGCCGGCTGTGCTATGGAGCCTCCGCACCACACCCAACCGGTCGACCGGCTTCACTCCATTCTTTCTGGTATATGGGTCCGAGGCTATTATTCCCACGGATATCGAGTTCGACTCGCCTCGGGTCACCCTATACACAGGAACGGAGGCGAAGGAGGCAAGAGAAGACGGTGTGGATCTCCTCGAAGAAGCAAGGGACTTGGCCTTGAGCCGGACGACCATCTATCAACAGAAGCTGAGATACTACCACAGCAAAAAGATCAAGCCTCTCTCTTTCAGGGAGGGAGACTTGGTCCTCAGAAGAATCCAGCGCACTGCCGGCCAGCACAAGCTCTCATCCCCATGGGAGGGACCCTTCATCATCAGTAGGGCATTGCACAACAACACTTACTACTTGATCGACGCCCAAAAGCCAAGGAAGCGCAAGAGGGACGACTCCGACCAAGAAACGAAACGTCCATGGAACGCGGCATTGCTTTGCCCGTTGTATTGCTAAAAGGCAAGAATCAAGCAAGGGAAAGAGCATGCACATGTATCTTTCTCCCTCTTTAGGGAACAACAACAAATGCAATAAAAAGAGCATGCTTCATGTTTCTTTTTATTGAGAGTTTTCACTCAGTGTACGCCCTCTGACTGGCTTCAATAAGCTCGGGGGCTACACCGCGTACACCTCTTGTTGACTTTATCAAGCTCGGAGGCTACACAGCGCACGCCCCTTGCTGGCTTTAACAAGCTCGGGGGCTCGCTAGCCGCTCGGACGCCTTCCCTATTGTAAAAGAACACATAGTGTAACTGGCTGATCCCTAGTCACCCCGTACGAGCCTGCGGGCTGGCTCCGGCCGCCTGGTTTGCGAGGTGACGCCAGGTCATGTCGGATACATGCAAAGTTCGGCTACAAAGGGTCGCCGACTCGGGCTGGCTCGATCATATATACGATCTCATTCAAGCCGGCCTCTGTTGGCTTATGTCTTGTTCTTTAAGTCTTGATGGCTTCGAAAAAGGAGTCAACCAGGAATCAAAAGACAAGAATATAAGACAACACGCTTGGCAATACGAATATAATGCTGAATATATACATTCACAAAAGCATTGGCCCACGGCCCACGTTCATTACATCCCTCCAGGGGTAGAACAAAACACAAAAGAACACCGACTACGGGGCTGCGGCCTCATCGGTCGCCCCGACCCCTGCTCCTGATGTGGTAGCATCACCATCTCCGGCTGCTCCTGAGGCGGTTGCACCGTCTCCTTCGCGAGGGCTCCCGGCTGCGTCCGCACCGGAGTCGACATACGCCGCACCGCTGGAGGCGGTAGCAGATTCTATAGCTCGGGCCGCCTCGTCGGAGCTGCCGTCAGAGTCATAGGGCTGAAGGCCGTGCAGATCTTCAGCGATCACACCGCCATCTTCACCCCGCTCCAAAATGAAGTCGTCCCAGGCTGCGTACTCGGTGATGTCGCTGGCCCTCACACGAAGCGCCTCCTCCATGCCTTGTAGCTCCGCCTCCGAGCCATCACGCTGGGCGGCAAGCTTGCCCAAGTCCAGGTTCCGATACCAGGACTTGGCCAAGCATAGGGCCATGTAAGCCCGAGCCCGCGCAGCAGAGGCGTGCCAGGCATCCAGGCGTTCTCCGCCTGCTGCAAGCCAGCGGGCGAGCCGACTCATGGACGTCGGCTCCACGCCTTCCGGCCACAAGGCCGCCACCATCGACGAGCCTGCGACCTGGAGCTGAGCCACAGACTCGCCCAGGGCGCGCAGGCGGGCCCGAAGACCCACCCCAATCTCCTCCACGCTCCAGCCGGAGGTAGTGTCTACCTCCTGCCCGGCCGCGTGGCGCTCCTCGCGGCTCACCACGACGGCGGTGTCGGCCGCGACCTGGGTCTCAGGAAAGAGACCTGGAATGGCAGCAGCCAGGACGTAAGAGCACAGCAAAAAGAGGAGACGGCCAAAAAGACCAAAAACAAGACAGGAAAGAGAGACTCACGATGGAAGGCGCTATCGGTCTCATGGGAGACCTCGAGGACCTCGCGCTCCCGCACCTTACTCGCATGAGTAAGGCGGGCAACCTCCTCCTGGAGAGTCGCCGCAGACTCCAAGGCCTTGGCCAGCTGCGTTTGCTTCTGGACAAGGGCCTCCTCCTTCTCCCTCAAGGCGGCGTCCTTGAGGTCCATCTCCTTGAGGTGAAGCGACGCGAGGTGATCCACGTCGGCGGAGTAGGAGGCCTCCTTCTCCTGCAACATAGCGCGCAGTCGCTCTAGCTCGACGCGGCTGGCCATCTCGAGCTCCTTCTTCTCCATCTGAAGAAGGACCAGTTGCTCCTGGAGCTGGTTGCCGGTGTTGCGCAGGGCGTCCCGCTCCGTGGCAGCTTCGCCCAGCCGGACTTCGAGATCGGCGATCCGGCTATCAGCCCCCAGGTGCTGGGTCCGCAGCTCGTTATAAGCCTGCGCCTGAGCGTCATAAAGCTCCTGCAAAAAAAAAGCAAAAAGGAACAGGATTAAGATTCGGCCTGGTTAAGACTTAACCAGCCCGATTCTCGGGGGTTACACCCAGTGGGTGCGCTAACGCGCCCCCACTGAAGAAACCATACAGGGAAAAGGGCCTCCAAGAGATTCGGACCGGCCGACGATCGACCGGCCCAATTCTCGGGGGCTACACCTAGTGGGTGCGCTGTCGCGCCCCCACTAACGCAAAAGGAAGAGAAAAAAGTTAAAAAGCCAAAAAGGAAGCACCTACGTGGGTGCGGGCCTCCAGGCGCTCCATGTCGCCGCACACCACGCGCGCCGACTGCTCCACCTTGGACCGGCTGCTGGAAAACATTGTCACCAGCTCTAGTACGCCGAAAAGCACAGTGCCAGAGGGCAGTCGCAGGCGGGAAAGGTTTGCCGCCCGCCATGTCCTCATGGGCCGGCTCCCAGCCCGGCCCTCAGCTCCCGGCGCAACAGGGCCGTGCTGGGGAATGACGATGGCACCGGCTCCTGGTGCCGGCTCGGCAGCCGGCTCTGGCGCCATCCCGGTTGACGCTACCTCCTCCGCTGGAGGCGGATGGGCCGCGTCCGGCGCATCCATGGTCGCCCTGGGGCATCAGGGGCCGTGTCCGGCGCAACTAGGTCCAACTCCGACGCGTCCGGTGCCGCCTCGGCCCTGGGAGAGTCAGGGACTGTTTCCAGGTCCACCTGCGCCGAGGCTTCCGGCCCTGAAGGATGGGCCCCCTCAGCCCTTGGGGCCGGCCTTGAGGTGGCCTCGCTAGCTAGCTCCTCCGCACGAGCATGTGCGGAGGGGTCATGTCTAGCCTTCGCACGCTTCTCCACCGGCCTCTCGACCCAGTTGGGGCGAGGCGGGCCCACGGCGGCCTTCCCCGCAGCCGTGTCCCACCGGCGCTTGGACTCCGTCTCAAGCTCCCTTTGGGCAGCATCAACTGCTGCCCAGCCAGCCCGCTCGGCTGCGGAGGCGGTGTCTTCATCCAGATCCTCCGCCTCCCTGTCAAGCAAAACTCCTAAGGAACAAAGCTCCTCGCAAGATGGACGAAGAAAAGGGGGAGGAAATCTTACCCCGCTACCACAGGGACCTGCCTCCGGCCAGCACCGCAACATCTCTTCGTGCCGCCTGCTCGCTGTCCGGCTGGAGGACCCGGCGCCGGCCGCTTAGGAGCCGGTTGGGAAGCTGTGGCACCCTTGCCCTTCTTCCCGGCTGCCTCATCAGCAGCGATCGCTCCGCCCCTTTGGCGCCTGCCGCGTGTCAGTGGCGGACTGGTGGCCTCTTCCACCCCATCAGAGTCCTCCTCGAAGGCTGCACCAGAAATGATTGAGGGAATCTCGTCGTCATCCGTCCAGTCCGCAACGGAGGGCCGTGCATACTCACCAGACGGCTCTGTCCCTTCCGACTCCAGGGGATTCTCCGAGCAGGTGGAGGAGTCCGAGTGGGATTCAATCATGCCCTCGTCCTCAATCTCCGAGGCGTCGGACACATCCAGGTCAGGAGCGGGCGGACGGAGGGACCCCTGCAGATTCTCGAACAGCTGCGGAAAGGGGATTCAATCGTCGGCTCAGCAACACGACCGACTTCAAGGCAAACAACAAAGAAGAAAGAAGCCACCTACCATCGAAGGCAGATGGCCCCTGTTGAAGGGGGACATTCCCCACTTCCATTCCCCGCTCTCATCCATGCGGGCGATGGAGATCAGGTTCACCCTTTGCTACAGCGCCGTGGGTGAACCTCTTGGCGGATAGCCGGCATGGATCATGCCGGCCACTCATCTGGCAGACCAGATGCGGCCGCCTCTGCAAGGGCAGGATCCGGCGGGCCACCATGGTGGTGAGGAGGTCGCGGCCAAGGAGGCCGCTCTTCTCCAAATTATCGAGGTGGGCGCAGATCAGCGCCACCTCGGGAATCGGCTTGGGGGTCTTCGTGTCCCAGTTCCGCCTCGTTGGCGGAGCGATGTCGAACGGGGGTATGTTGAGGGCATCCTGGGCCGGGTCGGCGCTCTTCACATAGAAGAAACCCTTCTGCCAATGCTTGATGGATTCTTGCAGAGGCATCTGGGGGAAGCCCGACTTCGGGCGATGGTGCACCAATGCGGCCCCGCACGGCGTCATCGGGCGCGGCCCCTGGAGCTTCTCCACCTCGGATTTATCCATAGCAATAGACTGCTGTTTGAAGAAAAACAGGCTGCCCCACAGGTCGACGCATGGCTCGATCCCCACGAAGCCCTCGCGGAGGACCACGAAGGCCGACGGCTGCAGAATGGCGTTCGGCGCCAAGTGATGTGGCTGCAAGCCGAAGAAGTGGAGCCATTCGGCGAAGAAGGCGCTGGCCGGGAGCCCGAAGCCCTGGTAGAAATTCTCGACGAAGACCACGACCTCTCCCGTGGCGGGTGCGGGAGCGGTCTCGACACCAGGGAGGCACACCAACACTTGGGAGGCCGGGGGCAGTAGTCGGTGGTGACGGAGCGCTTCGATGTGCCCCTTGCTGACATCACTACCCAGCCAGGCTCCTTGTGAGGACGCCTTCTACGCCGAGGGCTTCTTTGAGGAAGAACCACCGGCCATGGCTGCGGATGACGGGAACCCGAAGAGGACGGCGAGTGAGCGACTTTGCGGCGACGAAGACGAAGGATGCGAGCTCTTTCTCTCTGGGCACAGGGAGGAAGAGAGCGCGGATGCGGGGCAAGAAGGGGGGGGGGGTGAATGGCCTCCTCGGAACCCCCGCATCCCATTTGAACCCCTACGAAGCATCGTGGGGAGGGGATCTGGTGCCCTCCGGACCCCCATTAATCCCGTGTATTACGGGCGGTAACGCTTCCCTAAGCCCAACCGCCATGGAGTAAATCCACAGAGGATCCCCCGCGCGGAGGCC